>NC_053163.1:102604896-102904896 GCF_016835505.1 Polypterus senegalus | reverse complement strand
ACAGCACACACTTCATGCGCACATCTACACTGTTACAGTCAATCAAGTCTTCACACCATTAGGATTTGAGAGGAAGTGAAGTAGATGATCCAAGTATAAAGCATGATGCAAACTCCATATCCTCCAAACTGATATAGCCAAAACTTGAATCTGGAACTGACAACTGTGCTACCATACTACCTTATCAGGAGTAGTGCTGGACATAGAAAAAAGACTGAAAACAAAAAAAAGCACAATATATGAAGTGTGAAACTTATTGAGTTACTGTATGGTCCAACTAAGTTTTTTATTTCATTTCTGCTTTTCCTAAAATTTTAGCTACCTCAAAAAGAAAGATACTTCCATAAGCTGTGTGATATAAGTAAATCTTACCTTCTTGTTGTTGCTTAAGACACCTTTAACCTGTCACATCTGCATTTCAGATCACAAATATTAAATCTTATATGTTATTAATGTTTATGCAAAAATGCTGACTTATAATAAACTTGATTTAACTACAAAATGTAAAGCCTTTTTATATAAAAGAACATTTTTATCACATCCATCTATACATTTCTTTACCACCTTTTCCAATTTAAACTCATCAGGCTGTTTTAATAAAATAATAATAGCAATAAAAATGGTCTTCCTCCTCCTCCTCATCATCATCATCATTGCCACAACAAGACACTTATAGGATGTGGAATTTTACCTTGCCTCTTGGCCCTCACCCCATCTCTTAAAAATGTATTTGCTCCTGGTCAGGACTGTCTCCTGCTGCCACATCCCCCTCCCCATGTTTTAGAAATTAGAGTAATCTGTTAGATTAGTTTGGGGGATAATATCATTAAACTCCTTTTGAAAAGAAGAATTGCTGCCTGAACCAAAAAGGAAAAAAAAAAACGGGGTGAAAAAAGAAAAATAAGCCAGGTGTTGCAAAGCAGAGACAAAGAGTGGAGCCCAGCAGGACCTCAACTCCCAGAGCTGCAGGGACTCACAAAGTATTCATGAAGGAAATTAATTTAAGAAGTATGTGGTTGGGGATCCAAACCCATTCACAGAAGATTAGTGATTAAAACTTTTCAGTTTTATTCTAACAAACTCTTAAACAATTGCAACAATAATTGGACATAACCCCACAATTCGAATGTAGATGGATATAAAAAGCAGTGGCTTTTGTGCCTTTGCTTTTTTTTTTCTTTCTTTCTCTGATCCCTGGGCTGACGGCCATGCACCTGCTTCAGCCTTAGAGAGAGACTTCTAATTTGGGGATAAAATGCACAGCAACTGCCCTGGAGGACCCCTGAACAGAGACAAATTGCTCGGTGCATAATGGCCCCATAAGCCATCTAATCACAGCAAAGAATGTTTAATTTGATTTCCACAGCAAATCAGCACAGGTTCCTTAATGTATTTTGAAACAAGTGCCTGGTGAAGCCAGACCGTTTTCAGTGATCCCTGGTAGGCTCTAATGCTGGCGCGTACCAGCAAGGTTTTTTTTTTTTTTTTTTAAGATCACACAGGAAGCAAAGTAAAGAAATGTGTGCCAGAGAGCCAACTTACACTGAGGGAGACGCCATAGGTTGTGCTCTGTTAGACATCTAGAATGGCCAGGTGATCAGATGTTATACATAAATCCAGTTACAATGCATGTATTCTTGCATTCAAGGCTTTTCCTAGATAGGTGAGACCGCACTTTGGACAGAATCCTTGCCTTTATCTTAGTCTAATGAACATTTAACAAACACCCAACATACTGTATGCATAACTTGATGGCAGCAGCACATTGGTTATATCCAACAAACTGGCCCCTAAATCACAGACCTACGATGGTCTTCAGACAAGAAGGATGCACTTTTGAATCATTGAGTGACTTACATATGATGCATAATGTATTTATATGTACATTGGTGAAAATGGCAATTATAAAACCATGCAAGCCTTTTAACTCCTATCAAAATTGGCCTTCATGAGGTTTATGGGCACCTTGTTAAATAAAGGTTCTGCATAAAATATGAGCTATAGAGATGGTATTGTCATGGAATAAGTTATGGAGGATGTCAAGGTCTTCGTCTACATAAAAATAAAATTATTAATCCAAATTAGTTTTCATCCCAGCCAATACCCCCATGCCGCCAGATGGAGCCCTCCCTGGAGGAAGCATGGAGGTGCCCCGAATTCCAGCAGGGCATCATGGACATTGGAGTTTTCCTTCACAGCCCTGCTGGATACCATGGGGGCCGCCAGGGGAGCAGCAGGGAGGCTCAGAGACTTTTATTTGTCTTATAACCCGGAAGTACGTCCTGGTCACAGGGACAGAAGAAAATGACGTACTTCCGGGATGAAGAGAAGGACTTTTCACCTCACCCGGAAGTGTAAAGAATCACATTGTCTGAGGGATCAGAAGCACTTCAGGGTCACGGACTTTAAAAGGATGATGGGAAACCCCAGCAGATTGAGCCGAGTTGGGAGGAAGGGTGACTGAGCTGCTGGGTGGATTGGAGGATTATCGTTTACTGTGATTAGTTTATTGTTTATGAATATTGTGGAGTGGATGGTGCTTCGTGCACATTATTATTATAATAAATTCAATATTTGGACTTTTATCTGGTGTCTGGCATCTGATCTGAGGGTTCAAGGTGACGACAGTGCCCCCTATCTGTCACAGTTGATAAAACATTTGACCACTGAGGAGCATCACAGACCCCCAAACCCCAGGTTCAACCACACAGTCAAAAGTCCATGGTTCAAATAACCTTTCATTTGCTGAAATACCTTTTGAATCGATTTCTTCAGTCTACAATCATGATATTTTTCTCTGTTTTTTTCCTCCACTTCTTCCCAGATGGATTTGGTTATCGTTCTCTTCAGTTTCCAACTTGCTTTGGTGATGGAGAGTGACTTCTTTTATGCTGGCCTGGGAGTACTTCCAGTGCCAAAGTATTGTGCCCAGGAAGCACAATAGACTCAGTCTTCTTTAAAACAGGGAGCCTCTTCCTTGTAGTTGCCTCTGGTGGCACCCAATGTACCCAGCAGGGCTGCCTGCCTGTCAGGACTGCAACCTGCAAGTCCCATGCTGCCTTGCTGGTGTGTGTAGAGAAGGCCTAACAAAGTGATGCTGACTCCCAATGTACTGGGAAGCACAGGGCCCTTTGTCCTTTCATTATTATATAATCCTGACCAGAAAAAAGGAACATCCATCATTCCCACTTGGGCACCTCTACATCCATTATGAGGGTGTCCTGACTGGGATGCCAGCCAATTCATTTCCTCAATTTGAAACATTTTTTTTCATTTTTTTCCAACAAGAGATCATTTATTTAAGAAAGATAAAAGCCACTATTCAATAACTGTAGCAATTTGAAAACATAGCATTGGAATACCAGAGGATGGCATGTTTTAACAACGGAGCAAACTGGATGAATTACCTTCACTGCGCAACATGTGTAGTGGTGAAGCTAAGGAATCCTCCTGTGACGTGCAGGGTTGAGTCCTTTCCATAATCAGGTTTAAAAACTCTGACTGCACTAAACACAAGTTGGGAGGTTGTGTGTTGAAATGCTAGATGTATTGATGAGTCAGATAAGTGGTTGAAAAATGTAAAGCAAACATTTACACTTATACATTGCAAAGCCATGTCAGTAGCCAGAAAAAATATATTTGATGCAAATACTTTATAGTTTTACTCATTTTCAACTTGTTCATCCATAAATCCATCCATCCATTTACTAAACCTGCCTATCCAGATCAGAGTTGTGAAGAAGCAGGAGCCTATCCCAGAAAGCACTGGAGCAATCTCTGGACTGGAAACCAGCCCATCGCAGAGAGAAAACACACATACATCAGAGGTAAATTTAGCATTGTCGTGTCGTCTAACCTGCACGTCTTTGGGCTTTGGGACAAAACCAGAGCACCCAAAGGATGTGGATCGCACCAACAAGTTCATAAAGTCCTATGTCCTATCATTTGGAATTTATTTTACTGTTATTTTATTTTTCCTGCCACCATTTTGTTTATGAATGATACCATTCTGTGTCCTTAGATGGCTGGTATTGACACCTTACACTGCACATAACATCATCGCATAGTTGTGTGGGGACACCATTACATAGATACTATAAAATATAGGGGTGCCAGGATGAATATAGGTGATTTTAAAGAATAGAGAGCACCTAATCTCTGGGAAGATCATTTTTTATTTTACTGTTGTCACACACATGCACTTAGAAGGCCGCCAACAAGACCTAAAGTGAGTAATCTACCATGAGATGATGGGAGATTGATTTCGAGTACTAACGCCTCTCTCTCTTTTACCAAACCCAAAGAAGACAAACAATAATTCCACACACATACCTCCAAAATGGCCACTCCACATCCATTCCGTTTCCGGCTCCGAAAGAGGACGTCACTTCTGGTCCAACCATGATGACGTCACTTCTGGCACTCATTGATGATGTCACTTCCAGTCCTGCCATGACAACATCACCTCTGGCTCCTTCTTGATGATATCACTTCTGGTTCTGCCACGATGACTTCACTTCAGACCTACTGTTTTGGTGTCATTTCCTGCCAACTCACACCCTGTCACCATTTTGTGTATAAATATTTCCATTTTAATACTGGATGTTGTCAAATGCTTAGGTTTTTAATCCAACTTCATTTATTTTTCATTATTTGATGGACATTATACGGGGCAATTTTCCCAAATCTTTTTGACGTTTCCTGAGTCCAATTTATTTTATTACACTGTGTTAAAGTCCAGCAAAACCTCAACTTCATTATTATTTTTGTTTAAATTCCTTTTGATTATGTGTTTAGAATTCAGTTTTGTTTTGTTTTGTTTTAAACAACTTTATTTTGTTTGGTTTTGTATTAAATAAAGCAAACATGTTGTATTTTTGAGTCTTTATTTAATTTCTTTGATTTTGTTATTTTACCTAATCACTTACTTCAGCGTTTCTCAGACCCGAGTTTTCATAACAGTTTTAATCGAGCCCCCCTAAAATTTTTTTGAAATGTAGATGCATATTTTATTATACTTACTTAACTTTTATCGACATTTATCTAACTCTATATTTATTGTTCTAGTATCAGAATGTAGTTTAAGTTAATTTGTTTTGGTTTAAACAGATGTTTTTTTCATATTTTTGATTCTTGTTTTCTTTTTTTCACATCTTCGCGCCCCCCTATTTGTTACTTCGTGCCCCCCCTAGGGGGGCCCTCCCCACAGGTTGAGAACCACTGACTTACTTTGTGCTTTAAACCTGTGAATTACTTTCAACCTTTTTAAAGCCTCCATTTTTTTAATGTCTGTACCCAACCATGGCACAGAGATCACAGGGATACTGTTTATGCCACTAGTCAGTAGCTGAAGGGACACGTGCACTCAGATCCAGGAGTGGACCATCAAGAAAGATGTCAGGGAAGATAAGCACACAAGTCAGTGGTAGTGTAACAATCCTGATGAGGAAAATAAATAAATAAATAAATAAAGTACTATTTATTCCCATCAGCTTCATTATCACTGATCAATGTAAAATACACAAATCTTTTAGCAAAAGACAGCAGTTTAGCAGTATCTAGTTATTGTACACTGCAAAGCATTTTATCATTTAGCACATTTATTTAACAGCTATTGATAAAATTATCAATAACTGTCATCTAATGCATAATACCTTCTCTACTAAACTTGTAACACAAACATGCTGGTTCAAAATACAAATGCATATTTTTATGTAAAAAGTGTTAACATTAAACTTTACCTTTAAACAAGCATTAGCACAATTAGCTTTGACCGAATCAAGTGCTTCACACTTAAACTATTAGTAAATAATAATAACATATACAAAATAAACTTGTCCAAATAAACTTTCAAGAACTTACGATCTAACAATCTTTTCTAAAAACTTTGTTTTTAGTAGCTTACCTGAAGAGGAAAATAAGTTAATAAATAAGTACACACGTAGTACACAAAAGACTCCACATTGTTTATCCTTATCAGAGTCTTTATCACAAATGTCTAGCAGGAGAGGTTTCTAATTGTGTCTCTGCAGGCATAAATAATCAATCCCTCATCAACTTCCAAACACAATACCATCTGAATGGATAACAAATCAAGAATGCAAAATATAAATAATTCTTTTCTATCTATTCCATTACGATTAAAGAAAATGATAACATTTCAGTTACTATGTATTGTTGCTGATCCTTTCTTTGTGGCGTCCTCTCTAAGAACCCTTGTTTAGTTTTATCACTGAGACAAGGATTGTTGTTAGGAATATCCACCCTTGTCCTGTCTGGCATGTTGTGGCATGGAGTCATCTTTGTAGATGCAAGCTACATTTTTATAATCTGTGTGATTTTTTTTTTGAAAACTAAAGGCTTGTTGATTTGGGAAAGCTAGTTTCCCATGGAATTTATTCTCAACTTTTAGGTTTTATTTTAGACTTTTACCTGCTTTATAATTATAAGTTCTGCTCTTGCCCCTTAGTTTGCCCATCTGTGTTTGACCTTTGCAATGTCTGACTGTCGTCTTTCTGCCATCAGTAGCATTTCTTCCCAATTTTTTATTATTTTTCATTAACTCTGTCCTGTTTTTGGAAATCTCTAAAGAACAAGTCAAGTGGCAATTATACATTACAGAGTCTAAATCTATTCTGCACAAGCATTAAATTTCACAAGAAGACAACCAGTCTCCTTTGCCCAGATATTATTTTACATTCATGATTTCCAATAAGAAGTCTCCCTCTGATACCTTGTAACATACACATATCTAACAATGACAGAACTGGTTTGCACAGGATTGCAGGCCCATCTTCACCGATGAGTCTCCTTTACATTTCAGACAAAGTGATGGGTGACATTGGGCCCACAGGAGGACTCAAGAAATTGCTCTTCCTGAGAATATGGTTAAAAAGTGTTACAAATGCCCATCATTGATGTTTTGGGAGCTAAATATGGACACTGTTGTAAGATGCCTGATTTCTGCTTCTTGCTCAGTCACAACCACGACTCAGATGACCAAGAAAATTGATCAGACATGGAAAGAAACTTCACAGGAAGGCTTTCAGATTTACATTCATATCACATGGATAAATGTATGGATGTATGTAGTGCCTAATGACTTTTTGCAATAATACTTTTGAAACACTCTCCCAGAGCTTAGTGGATGAAATTTGGTATGTCATTTTTACCATTTGTGTCATATTGGGTGGAAAATGAATGTCATCATCATACAATTTCTTGTCTCATTAGTGTGGAACATGTGCTGTGGAATAATACCTGTCATAAAAGTCACTTCATGCCATTCACAAACTTGAGGTCTTTAACCTGAATATCATTTACACTTGGTCTTTGCATTCAGAAAGTGAGAGCTCCATTTAAAGTCTTGAGATGCCTCCTACACTGGCCTAACAGTTATTAGGCAAGATGTTGTGAAGAAAGGTCTGAATCTAACATGGTACTACATGTACTACTAAGGTATTTTTATGTTATATAATTTATTCTTGCTATCAGTTTGAACAACCTATTTTTCATTAAACACCCAGGAGTAGCAGCACTACACCCCATTAACATTTCCTAATCTTTAGGTTTATTTTAACCTTATGTAATTTTACCAGTTTCTCATCGTGCAACCTACAGTATATCTCAGTAAACTACAGGCGGCCTTCACTTTGAGCTGTAAATAGCTTCACTTTGTAGTTCTTAAAACTAGGCAGCGTAGAATAAATAATTTAGAAAAATCAAAATAAATGTAACAACATCATTAAATTATGTGATGGAAAGCAGGGTGTCAGGGAGCCCTAAACCCCAACACAAATACACCAAAAGTCCTGGGTTCAAATAAAGGATGGTTTTTATTCACCACAATACTTTTGCTGTAACACAAGCACACTTGGACTTTATCTGTTCACGATTCACCTCTCACCACTGCATTACACTCCTCCAGTTGAATGTTGCTGTCCATCCTCCCAGCTCTGACTTGCCTGGAAAAGAGAGTGCAGTCCTTTTTATTATGGACCTGGGGGTACTTCTGGTGCCAGGGTGACTGCTTGATGGAAGCACTTCCAGATCATGTGAAAGTCCATTATAACAGGGAGCTTGTCTCCCTGCAGCGCCCTCTTGCCACACCCTAGTGACAGCAACCGGGTTGCTCTGCCGGACTACATTTCCCGGCATGCCCTACTGGCTTGCCACTGGGTACTGATATCAAAGGCTGCTGCCATGTTGCATGATGGGGGAGTAAAAAAACCACAGCAACATCTTGTCTTTTCAGTGCGCTGTCCATTCATCTCATCACTTTTCATCCTTCCTTCCAGGTCTGATCACTTCTCCTCCCTGGCCGGGATGCTATCACTCTGTTAGGAGCCTCCCACCCGGGTAAGGAACCATCCTCTCTTCTGGCTGGGATGCCCATCCAGCCCATGTGGTATCTACAAGTGACATATGACACAAAAATTATTTTTTATATAAATACATACATTCTCTGCATCAAGCCAGTATGTCCTACGGCATGAGATTATGTCTTTCTGTTTTTTCTCCTGAATGGCACAGTGATTGGCAGAGCTACTTTATGGGGGGAGTCATGGGGTTAAATCTTGTGCCTGTTTTAGAAACTTCACATTCTTTCTTTGTCTGCATATGAGTACTCAAGTTTTCTTCTGGCATTCCCAAAGATGTTAACAGCAAATTATCTGTGTGTTGAGGGGGTGTCTGTGTGAGGGATCCATACGACTGGAGCTCTGTCCAAGACTAGTACCTGCTTTTCACCTGATGATGCTGGAATAGGATCAGGAAAACCTAACTTGAACTATATCAGTCTGAGAAGGTTCTATTCTGCTTTTTTATATTACTTGCCACTTAAACAGGGTATGTCATGTGTGAAACTGGAGGGAAGATTAAATCTGTGCCTTTCATTATTAAATAAATAGTCAGCATTTACAATGATCATGGCCTGACTGTTGATCTAACATTGGTTCAGACTTTAAGCACAAAATTCTGAGATTACCCGATTTTACATCATAATTCTGAAAACTCTTATGTACTCCCATTAGAATGTACTTTAATGCCATCAATACTGAAGAAATTCACTTTCAGAAGTAACCTCCTAGACCTGATGCCAAACAAATTTGGCAGGGGAGCAGTTATTGGGGAGACAAACTGAAGCAGCACTTCCATTATATAGTGCCTTTCAAATCTATCTACTATATAATGCCTTTCACATCTATCTATCTATCTATCTATCTATCTATCTATCTATCTATCTATCTATCTATCTATCTATCTATCTATCTATCTATTCCTTTTTTTCCTCTTGTGGTGCTCAGCATAGTATCAATGTACATCTTGACCTGTCTATTACCAGACCCATAGGACAAATCCAGGCTAAATTATATTATAACTTTTCCACCATGCTGCCCAATCTGATGCCAGTCTGTCTGTCCTATAACATAGTCAAAGCCTAATTTCAATCCAGCAGTTACTCTGCCTTTGCTAATAGAGTTTCCAGTCCTTAGTCATTTCCATTGTTTTCAATAAATCCAATCATGCAATCACTAGTCCTCTGATTTTTCTCAGGTCTTGGATCCCAGTTTATCACTTAGTACAACTACAGAGTCATTTCCAGCCTAATTTTATTCTACACTTCTGCACAGTCCTATGCAGTTTTGCCAGACTTACATCACTTGGGCACAAATTCCCATTGTAAGACCCACAGATCCCTACATCTTAAAACATAACTCATCCCCACAATCTGTCTTGTACTTCACCCACAAGACAAGTCGAACCTAAATCTTATTCTGCCTTTACGATCAGGACTTCTATATTTCCTTGAACATAAATGTTGCCCTCTGTTCCTTCAGAACAGAAAATTTCTCAATTTCTTTCTGATTAAATTGAATCATTTCACTAAGCCTGACAAAAAAATTAGCTTCATGCTATTGTCGAGGTCAGTGTTTCCCAAACATTTTTTCTGTAGTGACAAACTTTTTGTAACCAAAACCATCCCAAGCAGCACCAAACTCATTATATTTCATACACCTGCTCTACTTCCCGAAGGGTCGGGGCTAACAAAGAAACCACTTAAAAAGCAGCTCTGAGATCAGCTTTCACAGACATGGCACTTCGTGAGCACTTTGGTGGCATCTCCAAGCTGTTTCACCTCTTTGCCTCTGAGGCAACTTGTATGTTCACTATCCTCCAGCCTTGTGAGGCTTGCTGGTGACTGTACACCCAGGGCAGATGGATTCTAGCAGCCAGGAGACATGTCTGAAGTGCTCTAAAATTGCGATTGCGGAACTTCTTTTATGTCAGCTTTTCCAGGTACACATGTCCTCTACAGACAAGTCTCAACCACTTACGGAGCTTGTCCTTCTCAGGTTCAGACCCAAGAGTGCTATACTTTTATTTCCACGGCACACCTGGGTAGCTCTCATGGTGCACGACTGTGCCGCACCACACTGGTTAAAAAACACTGGCGTAGATGACTGCAGCTACTTTCATGCTGGTTACATTTTTCAGAAAGATATTTTAGGTCTTGTAGCCCCGTCGTTGTTCACAATGCTTCATGTTGGACACTTTGAAAGAGCAAACAGGGAAAACCAAAAGGGCATTGCTTACACCGCATGCAGTTAGCCAACTCTGTCATAACAAGCGCGCAAACTCGACCTCAATTACTTTTCTGCTGCAGAAGTCAGGTCGGTACTGTCCAAGCTCCTTTATCTTCTTTATTATCTTTTTTTCTTCAAGTGAACAATTTAAGAAGGGGTGTTTAATTAAAGAAATAACCAAATTTTATTTGATTTCTGAAGTTCCACTTGAAGTCGCCATCTCGCTGAAGTCATGCTTGCTCATCTTTAACTACGTTAATGACGCGAGTTAATTGTGAACCATTGGCATGAACATGAAGCAGTGTATTGATAATTGTACAATTGTGCTAGATTAAAAAAACCTAAAACAATACTAATTCACTGCCAATAAATATGAGATTGTCCCGTGTTCAGGGACCTGCTTCCCTGGAAAAATCTGAAAGTAACTAATGAAAGGGTGGCTTCAGGTTGCCTGCTTGCCAAAACATCAAGGACTTATGTACACTCTCATCTGGTCAACATCCTTCACTCAGGAAATATAGGTAGTCACAGAGTAATGAAACAAGTACAAGTTGGGACCAATTGTTAATGGATATTTACATGCACTGACACCAGGCATGTTGAGCAAATAAACAAATTTATTTCATGATTATTTCACACTACCTAATGAACTCAAGTAGAGTCCCAGTGCCCCACACTGAAAAACCGCCACTGGCTCCTCCCCTCCCTTCTTTAGTCCATTTCTCTGTCATCTAGTGGGCCCACTTAGTCACTAGAGCAGTAAAGACTTCTTAATAGTCTTTAACTTATACACCTAAATATGTCCCAAAATGCCCCAGCATGTATCTTATACTCTGACATGTTGCTGCTTACAGAGACAGTGACAGAAAATCCTCAACAGTATTTCACACCAGATAAATCAGAAATCATTTATCACTAACATTATCAAAGTGTTTTATGTTAGTCCCTGAGGTTCACAAACACCATCATTAAATCACTCTGTACCCTACCAGAGCTACAATAGTGAATACATATTTTCTTCAAGGAAAATCCTGTCTCCTTTTCTCTTCACTCTGTACATCACCGAATACAAATATAACACAAGGCCATATCATTTGCAGAATTTCTCAAATGATTCTGCATTTATGGGGTGTATTGATAAGGGGGATGAGTCAAAGAAAAGGGGTCAAGTGGATAATTTTGTTTTTTTTGTGCAGAGATCATTGTCTCCACCTAACATCAGCAAAACCAAAGACCTTGTTATTGACATGTCCGGTCACAAGAACTTCGGGGTTGTGGGAATTCTGTGAATATTAATCAATAGGACTGTCACCCAGGAGGATATCATAATAATGTGGGATTTGGAAAAGAAATTTTAACTTAGTTAATTAATTATCAGTTTTGTCTTCAGCAATACAGCTAGTTAATCCAATAATTGGGCAAGGCTCCTACTTTATTTACCTTACCTTTCTCTGCTGTTGGAGGCTGGTCTCCGGCCTTTAGACTTATATCAAGATAACTGAAGCACACACATTTTAAGAAGCAGAATAATGCAAGTTATTGATAAACACAAGGATTCCATAAGCATGATAAATGCATATATACTGTATGGTGATATAAGACTGGATACCGGCACACTAGACAAACAAACATATAACTTATAGGCTGGCTGTTTACTTATATTTAAAGCTCTACTTTATCTTGGCATGGATAAATACTTTTAAGATAACAAGTCTTTCTGAATTATGTCCGATGTTGTGTGGCATTGATGCTTTGTTGTTGTTTTGAGTTCAAGTGGAAGATCCTTCATGCATTGAGGTGCACTCTTTCTCTTTGCTGCATGATCCCTATCAGCTGTGTGCTGCTGCTTCCTCAGCTTGCCTGCTGCTGTATTTTGCCTTTTCATAGGGAGAAGGCATCACTCATTCTAGCCTAAGAGTTGAAGTAATGGCTTCTCAGTTTTGTCAGACTACTGGCACACAGCTTTGGTTTGACAGACTGGGTCTCAGATTCTGGCCCACAAAGAAGAGAGTTCCCCATCAATGAGAGACTCCCAGAGAGACTCCATGAACTGCTCTCAACTTGCCATTCTCTCCTTCTACTCCTTCTCGTCTCTCTTACTTTGAGAGATGGGGTGCATGTAGTTTTAAAGGAAGGTTGAACCTTCTCCTGGTTGGATTAAAGTCACTACCTGTTACAAAATCAGTGTCTTTTAATAGATTTTTTTTCTGTCAATCTTAGCTGTCACCTCTTGAATTATAGGTCTTTGTCCTTGCTTGAGTCCATTCCACGCCTTCTAATAATAATAGTAATAATAATACTAATACATTTAATTTATATAGCACCTTTCCCATGCTCAAGGTGCTTAAAACACAAATAAATACAGTATATACAAAGCATTAAATAGAATAAAAGAAAGAATAAATCAGAGTATAATACTAAATTCACTACTAAAACAAATGCCTGAACAAATTACATAATTTGTCATATAATACACAGATTATTTTGAGAATCTGGACAGAGAGGTAAACTGAAAGAAGGGGAAGAATGTCAGTTTACATTAAAAGCCTTCCTGAACACACACGTTTTAAGTTTTAAGTGTGCATGCAATGTTTTAATGGTTGTTTCTTAACACAGATTAGGGTAATTACATAATATGAACCTACAGTATTTGCTACTCTGCAGCTCTAGTTAGTTAAGTGCAGGGAAGGCAACAAAAATGTTTTTTTCATGGTTAAAGTGATATTCTCCTACAAAAAGAACACTTGGAATTATGGTGTTAGCAATCTCAATCACGTTCTGTTACCTATCATCACACTCTTCAGCATCATTGAAACCAAAGCAAGCTTTCATGGCTGCATGGAGCTCCTGTTTCTGATTTTCTCTGAAAGTCTTTTCCCTGATACTTGAATCCTCTTAAAACTTTTCAAAAAGTATCTTTCCCTTCCATGCCAGATCAGCTAGTGTCATTCAAACACCCAGCCATACTGTAAAGAGGGATATTTCCTTGTAAGTATGGGGTACTGGGTAACTCATAATACCAGAACATGGTTTTATAATTATATTTTGTAAAATGCCAAAATTTTCATCTTTAATCTTTCAGAGGGCCTAACCAGGGGTGCCCAATACGTCAATCGCGATCGACCGGTACATCGGAAAGGTAGTGCAGGTAGAACGCGTTGCATTCAAAAAAATGTTTTTTTTTTAAACGTTAGTCTATCATATATCCTCCCTATGGCATTTGCCACTTGATTGACATACAAAGCGGCCAGTCTGAGATCTCTTTTCTTCTATCACACTGATCATCCCACACGCACGATCAAACGCGCGAGCTACTGCAAAACTTTGGCTGTGATCTAGTTAGCCTTCCAATTTATATCGACTAAATTAGGGATTTAAAAAAAATTGTTGGTTATAGGCTGGATGTGGAATTGGAAGAGGATTTTTTTTTTCTCACAATGTCACAATCGAAGTGCATTTGTCTGATCTATCAATCTATCATTGCTATTCCAAAGAAGGAAAAGGTGGAAAGGCACTTTCGAACTGTTCATAAAAAGTACGAAACTGACTTCCTTCCGAAATGCGATCTGAGAAAAAGAAAGGAGAGGGAACTAAAATCGCAATTAATCGAACAGCCGTCATTTTTCACTCGTCTGAATTCCAAAGCAAAGGCAGACACACCTAAGCATCGTTCCTGGTGAGTCACTCCATCATTAAGCATAAGAAGTCCTTCCAAGATGGAGAGATGATAAAAGAGGCCGTCATTGAGGCAGATGGCTAGGGAGATTTCAAGACCCCTGGCCGGAGAAAAAGGAGTTTCTCTTTGTCATTAAACATGCAGAATACAAGCAACTTAATAACGATCAATGGCCGCTAGACTTGGCATTTTTTTCCGATCTGACCAACATGTTGAATGAGCTTAATTTACAGCTGCAAGGAAAAGAGAAAACCATGGTCAATATGATTAGCTCAGTTAATGCTTTCAAACGGAAAATGCAACATCTGTCCTCAAAGCTGCAGCACCTCGATTTGGGGAACATCCGGAACCTCGCATCAGAGCTGGAGACGTAATGGAAGGCGTGTGCGCAACTTGACAGCATCCGCTACACAGAGCAGATTAAAAATTGTCTGTCAGCCTTTGACAAACGGTTTCAAGACTCAGCTTTACTTGAGCCAATTGCTACATTTAATTAATATCCATGTAGGGAAGATGTTGAGGGTGATTCACCAGCATCAAAAATTGCAAAACTGTTTCGCCTAAAACTCTTCTACAATGGAGGATGAGATTTTGACACTACAGGTTGACATTCAGCTGAAGTCTGGGGCTCTTGGACAGTTTTGGAACTTACTCACAGAGGAAAAGTACCCAAACATGAGGAAATGTGCTACCTCCCTGACTGCATTATACGGCTCTACTTATTTATGCGATTCAGCCTTTTCCCACATGAAGATTATTAAATCCAAATACTGTAGTGACCATAAATGTATTGAGTTGTTATTGTACCATAAGGGTCATTCAGTTATGCAAGGTACGACAACATATATTTTATGTATAAAGTATACTCAGTGTATATATATATATAGCATTTTTAATGTAGGTAGATTATTTCAATCTGGTCATTTTAAAAGTAGCTTGCAAGCCGAAAACAGTGTGGGCAACCCTGATCTAAACAACAACAACAACAACAACATTTATTTATATATCACATTTTCATATAAAAAAATAGCTCAATGTGCTTAACAGTTTACATCTTGCCCAAAGAAGGGGCCTGGGTTGCATCAAATGGTTGCATATTATAATGTTTTAGTTAGCCAATAAAAGGTGTCATTTTGCTTGACTAGATGCCAAAGAGAAAGTTACAAGACAAGAAAAACACATAAGATAAGGCAATAATAATTAACAAAGGAAAAAAATATAAATCTAAACAATCTTAAAAAACAGATAAATATCAAGTAGAAGAGTAGATTCCTTATACACAATGTTATGATGTAAGTCTCTAAAGATGATTCTGGTGATAAGGAGGACAGAAAAAAACAAAAACAACAACAAAAATAACTCCAGTTAAGATGGAGAAAAAAACAAAATGTGCAAGTGTTCCAAGGCTTAAAGACCACCCAGTCCCCACAGGGCTTTCTACCTAATATAAATGTTCTTAACGCAGTCTTCTTTGTCTCCAGGCTTCATATGAGAGAATTCAATGATGTCGGTCTCAAGGACAGCTAGGGCACCTGTCTTCATTCCATCATCACAGGTGGCCACATGGTGCCTTGATCATATGGTGGTGGCACAAATGCTACCACTGAAGAAACGACAGCAGATAAAAGAAGAGATTAATAAAGATTTCAAGTCCCTGAAGAATATGATCATTCTATGCTTATATTGTCAAATTGGAGTACATCTAAAATGTAGCTATGAAAAATGGGTTTTTGGCAGTTTTCTAAAATGTTCCACAGTATTAGCTTGGCAAATTTCTATTGGTAAAGTATTCCAGATTTAAGATGCATGACAGCAAAACGCCACCTCACCATTCTATGAAGCTTGGCTCTTGGAATTATAAGCAGACTGCCATTAGAAGATTTAAGGTTACGACTTGGAGTGTAGGGGAACTGGCATTCCAAAATATAGGTCGGAGCAACATTGTTTAAGGCTTTATAAACCATTAGTAGTATTTTAAAGCCAATTCTAAATATCACAGGTAACCAACGTTACAACACTAAAACTGGTGAGATGTGCTCAAATCTTCTTTTCCTAGGTAAGGTTCTGGATGCAGCATTCTGTACTAATTACAACCGATTGACGTCTTTCTTAGGCAGTCCTGTTAGGAGTGCATTACAGTAAATTAGTCAACTAGAAACAAAAGCGTGAACTAATTTTTCCGTGTCTTACAAAGTTATATAAGAGGTTTAACTTCATCTTTATTCCTTAAGTGAAAAAATGCAGCTCCTTTTTTGGAGCGGCCTCTGGAAGCACCCAAGAACTCCCACAGGGTCGGTCTTCTGGACTATAACTCCCAGGTAACTCTGTAGGTGTCCAACTTAAGAGCCAGTCAGAGGAACACTGACGCCTTTTGTGCCAGGGGATGGATTGTCCATAAAAAGGCATTTCCTCAGGTCCTTCAATTAGTAGTCCCTGATAACAATTGAGGTTCTACTCAGCCAGGCTGTGTTTCCATTCCAGTGGTCCTTCCAGCCAGGTAAGGAATCTTCCTCAACCCCCACTGGGATGCATGGCCATCCTCTAATGGCAAATGTCAATATGAGGTAAGACTTTGAAGTTTCATTAACGAAAGTCTATTGACAATGTCAAAGACAGGAATACTGTGGTTGGATGGTGGTGCACAATCCCTTTAGTATGTTAAAACCATTAAGACCGCAATCAGTGGTCTACTAAGCAGTGGAAAAAAGTAATTGGGTCTGAGGACCTATCCTTCACTTTGTTTTTTGCGAGCACATGTAAGTTTTATTTATCAAATGAAATCTACATGTAGTATTTGGGCTTTTTATAGGTATAGGTATAATTTGTGGTTTTATTTTGCTTGTGTGATTTTTAAGTCAAGAACTCTGTTTTGTAGTTAATTTTGTTTAGTTTTAAATTAATTACATTTTTCTTGTTCCTGTTGTTTACTCAATGCTTTAAGTAGCTTAATGTGACGTTTTCGATCACACTGTTGACTTTTAATTTTGACGTTTCAATAATTAATTGTGCTGGTTTACAACCACTGCCTGCTTTCTTGACCTCACTTCTGGTTCACTGGGCCTCACCCAGTTTAAGTTCTCACCTCATAATAATTAAAGACTACTCATCTCATCTCAATCCTGGCTTCATACTGAAGGGTTCTGGTGGTTCTGATATGATGTGACATTTGCTTTCCTGGCATGACATTTATTGATTCCCTGACAGGAATTTTCAAACACCAGTAAATATAAAATAATTATTAGTGGATGTAGGTCCTTTCAGCCTTACAAAATGATAATACTTATTCCACAGGACATGGGTGATCAATGAATACATCGAAGAGCATGTTTGTAATGTAAACCGTATACCATGATCATCCCGGTCATCAGATGTCAATCTATCTGTGAATTTTGATTTAATTAAAGGAAATGGCCTCACAAGAGACTGAGCAATAAAAGAGCTAAACAGTTGGTTGTTTTAGCATTTTATTAATTTTATTAGAATCAAACAAAAATCCATATAAGTAAGTCAAGTTTAACAAAATTAGGTTTTGAAAAGTAAGATTGGCTTTAAAATGCAGTTTTGTGTCTGTAATTGTGCTTAAGAAAAACAAAATAAAGCTTCTTTGCTTTGGCCCCCTGCTAACAACCTTGACATATATATTTTTTTCTCCACAAAGACCTCTTTAAAGTTTTTGTCTGATTGGAAACATCATCTGCCCATTTGAACCCAATAGTGTCAAGATGATTGCCTCTCCTTGAACTTTGCAGAGTCGTGAAGGGTGTGCTTTAGCTGTGTTTTATGAAGAGCAAGCACACTTAGGTAGATGAGTGATATAAAGTGGTCTGTAAAGGGGAAAACTCAGATAGCAGTTTGTCTCCTACTGTAAAGTAGAGTTAAAGTCATGTGCAAATAAACTAAAGAAAGAAAAACAGCAAAAGGAGAACCCTAATCAAGGCATTAAGGTAAGAAACTTAGGATGGTGAGGTAGGAAAGAAAAATGAGGACAAAAATTCAGGAACAAAGATGGTATCCTGACATTTCTTTAAGTTTTGTAGGTGTGTCCATTATTCAGGTAGTGGAGCCGTTTGTAGCGCATTGCACTGTCCATCACAATGGTGTTAAAGGTGGGGTATGGAAACCAAAGGACTGACTGGAGGAGAATCACTTCATGGTGTCCTGAATAAAAAGTAACAGCTGCCACCACATCTCTATAGTATTGTTTTTCCTCTAAGACAAAGAGCATGTGTGCAGCAGTGTGTCTTCACAGCTTAACATCCTTGGTTTAATTCACACTCAGTGATTGTTTACAGCTTGTGTATTCTTAATTTTCACATAGTTTCTACTGAAAAGACTGTGGTATCCGGATGGAGGTGGTACCCAGCCGGGACGCCCGAGAAGACCGGAGGAGGGCTTATGCCTCCTCCAGACCTGGAAGGGGTGACCACCCTGGGGACCGCGGGTAAAGAGCTGGGAAGCTCGACCCTGTAGGGACTCGGAGTTACCGTCAGGGGGACCCCAATACCTGGAAGACCCTGGACCTCAGCACTTCCGCCACACTAGGAAGTGCTGGGGGGAAGAGGAACAGTGACACCCGTCACTTCCGGGGAGACAGCCGGCACTTCCGCCACACTGGGACGTGTCGGTGGGAGGTTGCCAGGAACACACCTGGAGCACATCCGGGTGCTTATTTCAGAGGGGGACAAGTCGGGTGGAAGATTGGACAAGGTCTCTGGAGGAGGCAAGAGGCAGCCTGAAGAAGAGAAGAGAGAGAAAGAAGACATTGGATTGGCCTGGACTGAGGGGTATTGGGGGGCTTGTGAGTTCTGAACTGTAATAAAATAATGAAAAATAAATGTGTGCTGGATGACATGAGTGTGTCTGCCTGTCTGTGTCCAGGGCAATGTTCACAACAGTTAGGTTAACTGATGTCTTTAAACTGGTCCAGAGTGAGTGAGTGTAGGTGTACCTCTGAATGGATCTTGTGGTGGACTCATGTAGAATATGCATCCTAACAATGTGGTAAAAGCATTAACAGAAATACATATAGACTACTCTAGGTTAGATGTTCATCTTCCATGAATTTTACTTTATTCATGTCAAGAAGCTACTTAACAGCTAGGAAGAGCCTGTTCTCAGAACTATGAAGGCCAACCTGAGAACCAAACCTGGGCAGGCAACTATAGTCCATCACAGGGCACACTGAAAACCACAACAGGTTTTGATCAACTTAGAGCAAATGATCACTTTAACCTGCACATCTTTGGAATATAGCAGGAAATTTAGGCTTCAGAGCTGTGTTGCAGCCATGCAAACTATTGGGCTACTGTTCTTCAATAAAATCTTCAACACACATCTTTTCAATAATATCAAAAATGCAAGTTTACAGGGAGATATTATAGAGCTGAGCCTATACAGTTTAAGCAAAAGAAGATTAAGAGGTGACATTATTGAAGTGTTTAAAATTATAACAGGAATTAGTATAGTGGATCATGAATGTTATTTTAAAATTAGTTCATCAAGAACACGTGGACAGAGTTGGAAACTTGTTAAGGATAAATTTCGCACAAACATTAGGAAGTTTTTCTTTACACAAAGGACGATAGACACTTGGAATAAGCTACCAAATAGTGTGGTAGACAGTAAGATGTTAGGGACTTTCAAAACTCAACTTGATGTTTTTTGGAAGAAATAAGTGGATAGGACTGGCGAGCTTTGTTGGGCTGAATGGGCTGTTCTCGTCTAGAGTGTTCTAATGTTCTAAATAAAAATATAAGAACTTTATCAGGCTTACTTCTTCAGCTAATAGCTGCACCGTCCCAAAATAATATAATTTATTTAAATTATATGAGGTAGGAACAACTCAACCTCAGTGTTTAACATGCAATGGTAAATTAGTCATTGATGAATATGTGTCTCTTTGGTTTACAAGTGCTGGGTTCAAAACATGTGACCAATGAATCAGTGTTGGACTTTACCACAACAATCGCTATACAAATATAAACTTACAGGCAGAAAATATAAGGACAAAATTATAGAATTGTAGTTTTCAATTTCTGTCCACTAATTTAATGCGTAAAAAGAAACATAAGGATGATAAAAAGCTTTGAAAGAAAAATAGAAAAATAAACCCTCTATGAGAATGGTGCTAAAGAAGATTAGCTCATTTTCCAGCATGCCCTGCCTGTAATGGAGTCATCTAAATTCAGCATCTAGACATTTTCAAGTAGGTGTGCACGGAGAGGAGCCAAATTGAAAAAAGAAATTTTGCTTTATATTATACATAGTTTGTGTGCACATTATATATAAATATAAAGCTTTGCACTCGTTTTCTTTTAAATTGCTAGCATTGCAGTTATAATTTTTTAGACAAAGTCCTTTCACGCACAGGAAGAGCATCAACAGTGAAAAGGTGACTTTTTAGACATTCTTACAAATTTAAATATTAAAAATGTAGAAAAAAACAATCGAGAGAGATATTAGATTGTAATTGACATTTCATTTTATCCTATGTTAGCTAGTTAGTTAGTTGGCCTGGTGTGAGTTGATGGAAGCATCTTTTATGGGGTAGCAGCACAAAGCTGAGTTTACAGGTAACTGCCAAAATAATGGAAAAACTTGAGTAAATGAGGGATGAAAATTATACTGAAATCAGGTATGAGAGTTAGGTGAGATCATTTAGCAATTAATATCCTGCAATGCTTGAGGTCATGTACAAAAATACTTAGCAGATCGATTGTCTCATTATGTTGGATGCCGACGTGGTGCTGATTAAAAAGAAACAGTGGCTAAGATGATGCTAGCATGGTAATGGGAAAGAAAGATATTATCAGCTTGAAGCAAATGTGGTTGAAATCACAAACCCATTGACCATGATGCTTTTTTGTTGAATTCACATATCTATCTATCTATCTATCTATCTATCTATCTATCTATCTATCTATCTATCTATCTATCTATCTATCTATCTATCTATCTATCTATCTATCTATCTATCTATCTATCTATCTATCTATCTATCTATCTATCTATAGATAGATAGTGAAAGACACTATATAATAGATAGACAGACAGATGGTGAAAGGCATGATAGATAGATAGATAGATAGATAGATAGATAGATAGATAGATAGATAGATAGATAGATAGATAGATAGATAGATAGATAGATAGATAGATAGTGTAACAATAGGTGCTATATTGCGCCCGACCCAACACAGATGGACACGGAGACATGTGTAAAATAGACAAACTATTTATTTTTCTTCCCCTGTGGGACACATCTTCCCCGTAATACCCTCAGGCACAACACAGGTCCAAGTACAGCACACAAAGTACCACAAAGCACACTTCCTTTTTTCTACCACCCCTCCCAGACAACCTTGTCCTCCTCCAACCAACTCTGGCCACTGAGTGGTGGTTGCTGGCCCCTTTTATTGGGCACCCGGAAGTGCTCCAGGTGTTTGATTGCTGACATCCGGCAGCACTTCTGGGTGTGGCAAAACTAATGCCCAGAAGGGTCCAGCAGCTCCTGCTGCAGCACCCCCTGGCAGCGCCTGCTGAACCAACAGGGCTGTGGAGAACTCCATCCCCCATGGAGCCCTGCGGGAGGGTGAGGCACCGCTCCAACCCAGGGGGGTGACCATCCATCGTCCAGGGGGAGGTATTGCACTGTCCAGAGTTGCTCCTCCTGAATATATAGTGAAGGGGCGTCCCGGCCGGGCATGGGACCCGGCCATCCGCCACAGTAGATAGATAGATAGATAGATAGATAGATAGATAGATAGATAGATAGATAGATAGATAGATAGATAGATAGATAGATAGATAGATAGATAGATAGATAACTGGTACAATACATAGGTAAGATGATGGCACAGTGGTTAGTGCTCCCCCTGCCATGTAGCTTTAGTATGCTGGTCCAGGTATTGTCTCTGAGGAGTTGTATGTTTTCTTTCAGCTTTCCTCCTCTTGAATCCCAAAGATATTCATGTTAGGTTGTTTGTGAACTGCACGTTGAACCTCTATAATTAAGCATGATCTTCATCCATGGTTTGTTCCTGCCTTTCATCCTTTACTACCATGATAGACTCCAACAACCCTGAAATTTTATAAATGAATTACAGAGTTCAACCAACATGCAATTAAGAATATCACCATTCCCTGTAAATGTGTCAAGACTTCTACTACTACTACCATTACTACTACCACTAACTTAACAGATGGGCACATATGTCTTTAATAAATATATGTAGTGATTATATTGAGGTGTGCATCTTACCGTCTTTATTCAATAATAAAATTATTTACAGTTTGCTTTTTTTTCTTGTTTTCCATCCTTATTTTTGGACCATTAATGGATTTTTTTCCCCGATAAGCCAGTGTCAATTGCTGGCACCATTAAATACCTTATTATTTATGAGATATCTTCATCCAATGTGACTTATGGATTATGAGCATTAAAGTTTATAGCAGAACAAAAAAGTCACATTCACTGCAATTATCAAAGAAAATAAGAATGTTTGGCAGAAAATCAATTTACAGAGCAGAGTGACCGGATAAGTAGGCAACAACTGATGAGTACACAGGGACACGAAACGATGCGGAACAAAGCAATTTGAGGAGGCTGGAAGGGGACGGCATACAGTGTGCTGAGGACCTCGTGTGTAGATTTGTCACATGAGCCCCACTGCCCCTTCCCAAGGTAGTTGGCTATTTTGACACATTTATCAAAAATAAAAATTCAGCTTTTGGATTTCTTTTTCTGTAAAAAATTAATAAACACTTTTCTTCCGAGCTCCATAAAAGAAATCGTTCATACTGATCCGCCTGCCGCCTCACTCCCCAGCAATAACACACCTATTAGGAAAATTAGTGTTCAACTAGCCATGAAAACGAGATGAGCCATTAAATACTTTCCGGGTGAAAAGAAATGACCCCTCCGTTTCATCTTGACACTCGGTGTGTTATCAAAATAAACTTCACTCCGGCAGGCGACATCATCCATACCTCCCCCCCACCCCCACCTCTGCTTTGACAGCACTGAACACTAAAAACTTTTTTTTTTTCATTTTAATTTTTCCTAAAACAAATAAATAAATTGCAATTTTATCTTTGCTGATTGCCAGGTTTCCAGTGTCTAGGGATGCTTAGTATTCAGTAAGTGGCGTTGGGAGTAATTTGCTGCAAGATAATTCCTTTTGGGCCCTGAATCAGGCATCCCCTGCAGAGGAGACAAACAGAACCATCTAGGATGAAATGGTGCATGATAACACTGCTCTTTGAACAGAGCTATCTAAATGGAAAGAAAATGGACATGTGTTACTGAATACCGAGCTACTGTTTGCACAGAGCTTTGATGTTTATTTCCCTTTTTCCAGTCATTTATCCCACAGAAATTGTATTAAAGGCAGACAATCATTTGAATAAACTCTTGAGCGGTGACGGAGGTCCTGCTGGAAGTTATCTTGAGAACCCAAGATGAACTGCTTTTGTGGAAATCAAATGCTTGTTGTTTCTCATTCTGTTGCTTTAAACCTGGGAACTTGTGTGTGTGTGTGTGTGTGTGTGTGGATCTTGGTTCATCTTGCAAAATAAGGCAAGGGGCCAGGAGACTGAACAAGTAAGTCCCATGTTTAAGTCCCACCACTGGCTCACTATGAAATCTAAACCATTTTTTATATAGTACCTTTTATAGAGAGGTACTTTATAAATAGACCACACTGCCCACTTAGAAATGTCCATGTTTTTGATATAAATTAATACATTTTTTAAGATACCATTCATTTAAAAGTACAGCCAAGACATTACTAGTGTGCTGGCTATTACTGCTTGAATCGACTGATTTTTCATTTATTACATGTGGCTCCTGTTTCATTTGCTACTCCTTCAGTGTCGTAATTGTAAACTCCCTTAGCTTATCCTTAATCAGTCATGTATAAATGCTAGTTGGTTATTCGAGAAACCTTTGTAACAGCATTTGCACCTCTGGTACAGGTTATTCTGTTCACTTTTGTTGCCAGGCAGTGGCATTTCTAAAGTTCAGTTCTGGGTTCAAAAAGTGCCAAAATAAAACATCTTTCTTGACAAACATGTTAGTCTATGTTTTTGCAGAATGAAGGTTATTCAATGTGATAAATTGTAAAGAAACTGAAGTTTTCATACAAAGGTGTCTATTACTGTCCGAAAGAAGATGACAAATTGGATCTGATCAGAATGGAAAAAGGGGAAGGTCCAGATGGACAACTACATAAGAGGATAATGACATCAGAGTCTGAAGTTTGAGGAGCATAAGTCTTATAGGTCTTCAGCTGGCTTCTTCACTAAATATACACCAAATACCAGCATCGGCTGCATCAATGAAAAAATGACTCTGGGACATTGGCCTTAAAGAAAAATATATCTGAAACTAGTAAATAAAATGAACAGGTTGAAACTGGAGAAAGATCATAAGCATTGGACAGAAGATGACTGGAAAAGCATTTTATGGTCAGCATCTAGGAATTTGTTTTTCTCTGTCCTGCCCAGGTCTGCCAAAAAAGCACCCTGTGACCCTAAAGTGGATTCTAAAAATACTACATAAAATACTGAAGGATACCTTACCAAGATATGAGCAAATGTTGTTTTAAACTCATGCAATTATTTAACACTGCTTTTTCAACTGTGGTCAGTGGCCTTGTAGAGGGACACCTACGACTCCATTAAAGGCACACAGCTACAAGAATTATCAGGCCTACACATTTTACTGTAGAATATGTCACATTTACTTTTCTACGGAGTAGGTTTGGAAAATTGTCATCATTGGCCTGGACACGATATTAAAAGTTCTAGCATTCTATCTACCAAATCATATTGTCACCCATTTGTCCTTGCCATTATACAGAATGTTTCTTCAACCCTGTGGAAATTACAAATGAATTGCTTGACAGGCACTTTGTTTGGGAAATGAGCATTTCTGGCTCCCAGCTCCCTAAATTTGAGTTTGATTTTCAGCACTGCCACTGTATGGAGTTTACATGTTCTCTCAGTGGCTATGATAAGAGGTCCATGGCGCCATGCAGGTTTTAAATAAATAATGAAGTCCTGAGAGCATGCAGGCTTAGAACAGGTGCAGGTGGGAGCAAGACAGTGCTGCTTGACTGATCACGCACTCACGTGGAAATGCGAATGGATCAATCAGGTGCCTCATTCATACCTCACGGTGGACAGAGGGTCTCATCTGCACCTGATCAGGTTGTACAAAGAAGCTTGAACAGCAAACAGTAGGGGACATCAGAAAAAGAAAAAGGAATTAGAAGAGATGAATAAGAAAGACAGAAGTTAAGAAGAAAGAAAAAAAGCAAGAGTGAGATGCAGGATCAGGAAGAGGAGCCTGTGTGAAACAGGAATGGAGAAAGGTGGCTGGGAATGAGTCTCAAGAAGAGGAGCCTGGGGCTGAAGAAGGGGCACTCCAATTGAACAATGCTGGGGAGTAGGAGCGGCCCATTATGTGGTGTCTCCCACAAACTCTAAAGGACTGGCAGCATGAGATGTGAGTGTGGCTTTCCGTGGGCCCCATGGATACAAAAGGCCAGGCAACTGGGACCTGAATCAGGTATTTAAGGATAACTGCACCTCTGTGAGGGCAAGTTCACATAAGATAAGTGGAGGAGATGCCAGATGTTAGAGGGGAGCATTAGGGCTCATATTCTAAGAAAGAACTCTAAATCTAAGATTTTAACCTCGTTTAATCGGATTATTTATTGATTTGCTTTAAACCTCCACAAGCACTGAATTTTATTGAAAATTATTTATTTATTGGTTTGATGCACTGCACTATTGGTACTTTAATATTTTGATTAGATTTTGAGTAAAAACACGTGTCCCCTTTGCACCTACCCATTGCTGTGTATGTTCTTGTTTGCCCGGCTCATCTCGGTTTATGACTATTGACGGTTTAGGATCGGAAAGGCACCTGGAAGTAACCAGCGAGCGTGGAGCAACCTGGGCCATCACAGTGGCCATGCCAATTTGTAGACAGATGCAACCCAAAGATGTTGTGCTAAGTTAAATAAACACTCCATATTTAGTGAGTATTAGTGTGTGTTCCATCCAATGCTGGTTGATGCTAAGATAGATGGCCACTTCTTAGCCCATGTAATGGAAAAAGTTAGGTTGGGAAATAAAGTGAAATTCTATGATGACAAGGTCAGATTTTTCATCCAGAAATATATTCAAACACAATCCTTTCTAACTTTGTATCCTGTTTCCTCATTTCACCAATACTGGCATGATTGAAAATCCTAATTTGATTACAAATATACATCTGCACTTGAATTTAATCTCCAGCTTTAGACAGGACAGAGATGGACTATCTTTAAAAATTAAGGTCGCTAAGGTACAAACATAACCCTGTAGTGTCCAAGATGCTCCAACCACAGGTACAGATTGGGGAGCATGCACTGGTACAGTGCATTGCTGTACCCACCACACGACAGAACAGCTTGGCATCATAGTTGGGAACCCCCCAGGGCAGACATGTTTAGTTCCCTTCACCCAAAAATGACCATCTATCTGCTGCAGCCAGGTGTTATGTGGGTGTCCCCTTGGCCTGGTTCAGCTGCTCAGGTCCTCAACAGTTAGGATCCTGAAATCCAGATCACACTTTTCGGAATTGTACCACATGACTGTAGTTCTTTGGGACTATGTGAGCAAGCGCTTGTTCAACACAAAGTCAAGCCAGCGGTACCCAAGGATTCTCTGAAGAGACACAGTACTGAAGGAGTCAAGTCTTCATCTCAGGTCACTGGATAGCGTCCATGTCTCGCAACCATATAGCAAAACAGAAAGCACCAGGTCTCTAAAGACTTGGACCTTCATCCTTTTGCAAAGATATCGGGAGTTCAACACACCCCTTTCCAGCGACCTCATGACCCCCCATGCTCTCCCAATCAGTTTACTGTCTAAATAGGAAGAGTCACCAGAGACATTCATTTTTCTACTGAGGTAAGTAAACCTCTCCACAAGGATGACATTCTTGCCGATGGCTGTGTCCAAGAGGTCTTTAAAGGCCGGGATCTTGGTTTTTAGCCTAGACACTCAGATTCCTTGCTAAGTTTTTTGAGAGCTCCGATCAGAGCCTCCATTGACTGAATGAAGATCACAGCTATCAGCAAAGTAAAGAAGTGAATCTTTATCCAGCAACAGATGTCCCACAGCCACTGGACCCCATGACCCTGCCCAAAACCCAGTCCATGCAAGCATTGAACAGAGTAAGAGTAAGAACACACCCCTGATGAACCCCAGAATCAACTGGGGGAAAACACAGAGGCTCTGCCTCCACTCTGCCCAGCACTCACAATACCAGAGTACAGGCCAGCCATGATATCCAGCAACTTTGGGGGAATCCCACAAAGTTTCAGGATGTCCCACAGGGCAGCTCGATCAACTTAGCCAAATGCTTTATGAAAATTGCCAAAGAAACTCTGACAACATTCATCTTTGCACTCCATGAGAACTCAGTGCCAGAATGCAGTCGATGGCAGACTTCAAAGGTGTTAAACCAGACTGCTCTGGTCACTGGTAGGTGAGCAAGTGATCATGGATCCTACTGTGGACAACCCTATCAAGGACGTTACCCGACACCGATAGCAGTGTCCCTCTGTAGTTGTCGCAATCCAGGCGATCATCCTTCCTTTCCAGATAGGGACAACAAGTCCCATTTTACAGTCAGTGAGGATGATGCCCATCTCCCAAATGGAAGCAAAGATTGCTTGCAATGCAAGGAAGACAGCCTTGCCACCAGCCTGGAGAAGTTTTCAGCTGGTTGACCGCCTGTGCAATTTTAGTGAGACCAGGCTGGTTCACAGCTAATTGGAGGATCAGCCTCAAGAAAAGTAGACCCCAGAAATCCAATGTCCTAGTTGGAGGATTAGCTTTAAACAGCTGCTCAAAGCAGCCTTCCTAACCGGTAACAACTGCAGCATCATCCGTATGGTCCATTCCATCACCTGCCCTGACTCTCTGAGGAACAGATTCGGAGGTGCGTAATGCTTCAATTCCTCTGTAAACAGGACATTGGCCTCTAGACTATAGATGGTGTATCTTTCTCAAAGATTCCTCTAACAAATGCCTCCTTATCTGCCCTGAGAGCCCTTGCAGCCATCCTTCTCAGTTCCTGGTACAGACCGGAGTTGCTATCAAGCCGTGCACTATGACTCCTCTCGATGATATTCAGGGCGCCTGTGAGATGAAACACCTCCTTCTAGGAACACTGGTAACATAAACACAACCCTCAGCAACCTTTAGGGTCTTGTCATGTAAGCTCTCCCACATCACATTAGGATAATCAGTCGCACCCAAATCTGCAGGTTCCTCACGTAAACTGTGTTCATTAGAAACAGACTTATCTTGGAGTCAGGCCAAGTCCGGCTTCATTCTCCAAGTAGTGAGTAGCCTACTGAACTTAAGTTGGATCGTCAGAGTAGCAATAACAAGTCTGTGGTCAGAATTCACAAATTAGGGTTAGGGTACTTCTGTACACTCTGCAGTTCTCTAGGACCCTCCAGCATCTGCCCACGAGGATGTTATCAATCGCCTTCAATGCACCACCAGTATTAGAGTACCAGGATCCAATGATGCAGCTCAGGGTGATGGAACTAGGATCCATTTTCAAAGTCAAGGAACATGGAGCCATTTTCACCAAGATCACCAGACCTATGGGGACTGACACAATCCTCATAGTCAGCCCTGTCAGTGCCAGTGGTCGCATTAAAATGACTCATTACCAAATAAGTATCACCTCATTGACACCCATCAACCACCGAGTGAAGATGTGAATAAAATGCCTCCCTCACCAAGTCATCATTCACTGCGGTCATAGCTTACACTGAGACAACAGACAATGCACGCAGAGAGTGCCTTATTCTGAGTTCCATAATACACTCATTGAAAGGAGTGACATTGGACACCATTGGGAGGAGCCGATCCACCACGGCAACAGCTACGCCCTGAGTATGACAGCCATGAGGATGAACAGAACAATAAAAGGTGTACCCACCTACAACGATCTGGCCAGTCTCAGGTCTGCCCACCTCAGAGAGTGGGGTTGTTGAAGCATGGAGTTTACAAAGCTCCTCCAACAGCAGAGGGAGATGGTCATCATGCTGGAGAGACAAGACATTGCACACGCCTACCCGACCAATCATGTATTTATCAAACCACTTCATCTGGTTCAGGATATAATAAAAGAACTATCTTTATTTTACGGAGCATCTCTCTGTAGTGGATGACATCCCAAAGTTTTTTACAGGTACAGAACTTTTGTACAGTTCTACAGTAAAGTAACCCACTTTATAAAACCTCTTCATCCTATTTTAAAGCTTTCAGGTGAGACAACCTGTCATTTATTAATGGTATATTTTACAAAACATAGGCTAACAATGACTTATTTAGAGTTGGCAGTGTTTTAGTTTAAGGTTCAAAACCTTAGCCACCGGTCCATAATTCCAGCATCCATAATTACAGTGGATTCAGACAGTATTCAGACTCCTTCACTCTCTGCTTACTTAATTGTGCTACAGATTAAAATTTAAATAGACATTGTTATGTTTCAGCCAGCATGTCTCCTCTGGCTGGGGTTCAAAGTGTCATTTCTTGTTGTTTTTTTTTTATTATTTTATATAGTTTATTTGTGTTAATATTTACTTCATGTATTATACACGTTTTTATAATTGTATGTTAGAAAAGGGGAGGGGCTTTAGTTATGTTGTGTTTAGTTAGTTGTGCTTTTTAGTTGTTCCCACAAGGGGCAGGGTCACCTGCTCATCACCACTAGGACCAGCCCTCCACCCTATTAAAGGGAGAGCCTCCCATGGTTCCTTTCGGTTCATTGAAGAGTTGGAGAGTTCTTGTGAGTATTTGTGTCTTTGCTATTGCCTTTTGATTTCCTGGATGTTGAACTTGTGCTGTGTTTCTCGACTTCATCTTTGGATTTGTGTATTGGGATTATGTAATTGATTTTTTGAACCTCTTATGTTTGTTGACATTGATTTTTTGGATACTGTATTGTATTGGAACTCTGTTTTCTGTGCTTACTCTTGCCTTTCAGGCAACTCTTTGTGCTGTTCAGAGCTTTGTGCCTGCACAGACTTTTGAACAAATCAACTTTTTATTTTTATCAAGATTTGTCTTGGCCCTTTGAGATTCTAGTCAGGGTATGTTGACAGTCTTTTCCCCCTGTAGTGGGCAACACTGGAAGTGTTTTTGCCACTGTGCTTTTTGAACTCAGCCAGTTCATGACAGATACATTTGCCATTTTTGCCTGTCAATCTACACTCAATAACATAAGGCATGTTTTCAGAAAGGTTTGCAAATTTATTAAAAACTAGCTGTCCCCTGGGGCTTCTCCCGGGTAGTAGTGAAACAGGACAAACATTAAATATCAATTACAAAAAATAATAAAGTAATAATTTGTATTGAGAAGAATTTATATTGATAGCTTTCGTATCTGAGGGCCTCTTGATATACAATATTTTTGGTTTTGCTATCGGGGTGAGAATGTAGCTGTAATCTCTTTGCACAAAAATGTCAAAAGTTGTCAAGGTATCTCTGGCCAAGCAGAAGGTAGGTTTGCTTCAACGTTAGACATTGCCACCGTATATGATTGTGTTCAACTCTGATGGGAAAGCATCCCCCACGTAGCATGGCCATGATATCTCTGCCAATGAGCAGGTACCCTCTTAAACACACATAGCTCTGATCTTTCTCTCAGAAATCTCAAACGTTGCTCCTAAAAAATCTGTAGATGATAATGTCTGCTGAACAAACAGGTATCGCTAACTAAGTGGAGTCAAGGTATGCTCCAACATATGGCGAGAGGAAGAGCAACTCGAATGGAGGCTGTAGCATGAGTGAGGATGGCCTGAGCTGGCTTCCTACTGCTGAGGTCCTGCCCCCCTCTCCCCTTGGCCCACAGTCTCTCGGATTTGTGCGAATAAATCAGTTCTGCAACCAAGCTATAATACTAAGCATGATGAGAGAATAACAAAATCAACCGGAATGTTCAAGCAAATTAAAGAAAAAAACCCAATCTAACTCAGTTAATTGGTTCTCTCTTTACAAACAGACAGGAATACCGAAAGACAGACAGACAGACAGACAGACATTGGATTTTATATATACAGAGGTAAAAAAATGAATTATTTGATTCACATAGGTATTCAGACCATTAATTCAGTACTTTGTAGAAATCCCCTTTGGCAGAAATTACTGTACTGCTTCAGGTCTTCTTTGATAAATCTCTTTCAGCTTTACACTCTGGGATCTGAGTAATTTATTTCATTCTAATCAGGCTTTGTTAGGCTGGAGGGGAAGGGTCTGTAAACTGCCATCTTCAGGTCTCTCCACAGATGTTCAATGGATTTTAAGTCTAGACTTTCACTGGACCACTCAAGGACATTCAGAAACTTGTCCTAAAGCAATTCCAGTGTTGTGTTGGCTGTATGTTTTGGGCGATTGTTATGCTGGAAGGTGAACCATTACCAGAGTCTTAGGGTGTGTGTCCTCTTGAGCAGGTTTTCTTCAAAACCTCTCTGCATTTGGCTGCATTCATCCTTCTCTCAGTTCTGACCAGTACCCCAGTCTTTACCGCTGAGAAGCACCCCCATAGCAGGATGCTGCTACAACCAAGATTCAATGTAGGGATGGCATTAAACAGGTGATGAGTACTGCCTGGTCTTCTCTAGACTTAGCACTTGGAATTCTTTTCAAAGAGTTCAATTTTTGTCTCATCAGAGAAAAGGCAGCTCTCAGAGTGCTTAAAATTCAATTTGGCAAACTTCAAGCAGGCTGTCATATGCCTTTTACTCAAAAGGGGTTTCCTTCTAGCCAATCTGTCATAAACATCTGATTAACAGAGTGCTGCTGAGGTGGCCATCCTTCTCACATCTCAGCTGATGACTTCTGAAGCTTTGGTAGAGTGACTGTTGGGTTCCTGGTGACCTCCATGACCAAGGTTCTTCCTGCCTGGTTGATCAGTTTTGCCAGACTGTCAACTCTATGCAGCGTTCTGGTGATTCCAAACTTCTTCCATAGAGACCACTGTGCTCCTGGGAACACCGAAAGCTTTAGAAATAGCTTTATAACCCTTCCCAGATCTATGCCTCAACAACTTTTTATTGTGGAGGACTGCAGAAAGCTTCTTGGACTTTATGGCTTGGTTTTTGTCCTGACATGTAGTGTGAATTGTGGGGCCTTTAATACACAGGTGTGTGCCTTTCTAAGTGATGTCCAATCAATTCAATTTGCCACTGGTGAACTCCAATAGAGTTCTAGACACATCTCCAGGATAATTAAAGCAAACAGGATGGACCTCACTGGAGTGCTATGGCAAAGGGTCTGAATACTTACATAAATGAGAGACTTCAATTTTTGATTTTTATTAAATTTGTAAACATTTCTGAAAGCATGTTTTAACTTTGTAGATTTGAGTGTAGATTGATGGTATTAATTTGCAAATTTATCCATTTAAAATTAGATCTACAACACAATAAAGTGTGCATAGTGAAGGGGTCTTAATACTTTCTAAATCCACTGTAAACATAGAGAGTTTAAGAGTGAGCGTGACTGTTTATCGTCAGACATACAGTATGCAAATAAAGACAAAGTAATAAACTAGAATTGTAGAAAACTGATTAGTAGCTACAATTGACTCAGAAAAATTATAAAAAGCATCTGGTTGTATGAGATTTGAAATGCTTTGAAAATCAAATGGAGGGAAATTTTGTATTAGATGGACAGATGCATGAATAATGACAAATATGGGGATTTCCAGTTAACTTTATGTAGGCAGTCATGCAGGTCGTTCAGTATTCAATATGTCACTGTGGTCTGTGTCATTTCTTAAGCTTTGTACACATGTACATAACAGGATTAAAAATAATAGTGAGACATAGCTGACTAAATTAGATTAGATTAGATAAACCCTATTAACTCCATGGGGAAATTCAGATGCATACAGCAGCAGAAACATAAAAATAATGGATACAGTCTCACGGGACAAAACATACAGCCAATCAATCAACTGCAAATAAATACAAATATATTTTAAAATAAACTGAACGAGTATATCAGGAGGAAGTATTGCCTGATAACAGCAAGGAAAAAAGACCCACAGAGGCGCTTCTTAGCACATTATGGTGCAATGAGCCTGTGGCTAATAATTCTCCAAGACAGAGGCTCCTGGAGGGGACAGAGGGAAATTTCAATGATGGCCTCCAATTTTTCCACCATCCCCTTTTCTACAACAGCTTTCAGTGTGTCCTTTGACGGGACAGGCTTTCTTGATATGTTTGTTCAGGCATTGTGTTTTTTTTAGCTCAAGTTTCATCTTCAGGAGACTGCAGTATAGAGCAGCACACTGTGGACACAACTATGGACTGATAGAATATTTTTGAGTCTCCTTAGAAAGCACAGTCTAGCTTGGTCCTTCTTACAAAGTGCCACTGTGTTGTTAGACCAGTCCAGTTTGCTGTTCATGTGAAGTCCCTGGTGGAAATATCACTGTACCACTTCCACGTCCTACCTCTGGATGGTGACTGCTCTTATAGGCTCCTTGGAAAGCAGGAGTCCTCCACAACTTTGCTGTACTTTGACTCATCTTCATTAATAATAGCTGCCTATGATGAAGGAGTCATTTGAAAATTTCTGTAGATGACAAGTGCTGATATTGTGCTGGAAGTCTATTGTGCAGAGGGTGAATAGTCAGAAAGACAGGACAGTTCCCTGAGGTGCTCCAGGATTACACACCCCTCACAGCCTCACACAGCCTCAGCCTCTGTTGTTCAGGTAGTCCATGATCCAGGAGATTATGGGGGCATCAAGCTTTAAAACCTTGAGTGTTTTCTCCGATCGATGAGACAAAATGATGTTGAAGACACTGAAAAAATCAAAGAATATTATCCTGACTGTGATGATGGTAGAACAAGAAGCAAACTGCTTGAAAAACAAAGATCAAAATGGTCAGGTGGATGTATGGAGTAAACGAGGAAGGTGAACATTGAATTAAGAGACAGATTTGATGTGGGGTCAATAGGTGCTGTGCTAATGAGAAACAGATTTGGGTGGTTTGGAATTGTGAGAAAAAAGGTAAAGGATGATTGGGTGAAGAGATGTCCCAAGATGGAAGTGAATGGAATGAAAACAAGAGAGAGGCCAAAGGAAATATATTAAGAGGACAACCTGGCAAACTCAGAAAATGGGCAATAAACCGTTGATGATGAGATTACACTGTACCAGTCAGTGAGAAAGTATTTCTTGGGCACTGAAACTCTGAGGAAACTCTGAGAAAGGTCTTTGAGCAAAAGGGGGCAAAGTTCCAAGTTAAACAAATAATAGCATCTTAAAGCTATGAAAACTGTTACAACACCCTGGCACTTAACAACTCCATAAACACTGGAACTCAGACACTAAAGCAGCACTGCAGCATCTGCCTTCCTGGTAAAATCAAATTAAATTAAATCAAACAAATTGAATTGCATTTGTTACATACTTGTTCAGATCTGGTAGTCATAAATGGCAGCCTCCTGTAATCTTCCATATTCAGCACTTCTGCACATCCAACAGCACCTGAAGAAGATAGTGGCCAGAGTACTGAGCATCTCAACTAACTGGAAATGAGAACGAGAGAGAGAAATTATCCTAACTGCTGCAGAAACATTACACATTTACAAATTTGATTTTCAAGCAGAGCATACCATGGACTGTAAACTGATTGATTAATATGAGCCAACTATAAAATAATATTTGTGTCATGATTGTTTTTTTTTTAAGTACAGTATCTTTTGACAAGTACTAAATTTCTCAGCATGGAACCTGGTCCATTCTTAGAGATAATGCTCCCAGCTCTTCTGTCCAGTCAGAGTGAAAGCTGCCCTCCAACGCACTTTCTAAGAACAAAGCTCATAGCTGCTGTCTATAGACTGCACTTCATGCCACTACATACTTTATGCATCCACTTTTGACAACACATCCTTTGGACTGCGATTCTCCCATCACCTTTACCAGCACTCTTCACTGATCTGCTTATTCTACTGAGAGCTAAGCAAAAGAGAAGTGAAACGGCCTTTTGAAACACTTTACCGATAGAAATATGCCAGGCTACTATCATTGATCAATTTAAAAAAACACTTTTTCAATCTGGCTTTTTCATAATTCCTTTTTGTTTTACTTCTAATAGATTATATAAACATTGCTTTACCATATACTTCATAGATGTGCTATCACTATTAATCCCTACTTTCTCTTTATTCTTTTCCATTTTCTCTGTGGAGGCATTTTCCCACTGCCACTTGATCACAGTATTGTGCAGCCACTTGTGATGATGGAATGAAAGAAGACCTTCTAACTGTTCATGAGACCAACTGCATTGAATTGACAAATATGAGGATTAAAAAATAACAAGACTGACTTTAGTACATTTATGTTAGGTGGAATGCTCAATGGGAGCTGGAAGGTCTTTTGGCCTGGAACCCCTGCAGATTTTTTTCTTTATGCATCTCACTCCTGGAGTGTTTTTTTTTTGTTTGTTTTTTCTGTCCACCCTTGCCATCTGACCATAGGATTGGACATATCTTAATGGACTTAAAAAAAAATTAAATTAGGATTCTAATGCTAATATATATCTGTGTTATGTTAAGTGCGTATTGATTCTTTACACTTTTTTTTATATATTATTTATTTAGTCATATATAATTATCTACTGTGAAAAGATCAGACTCGACACACATAAAAAGGTTTGGGGCAGTCACCCGCATATTATCCCTGGTTGCAATGGGTTGAATTTGTAGACAGACGTGTCTTGGTTGGAGTCCAGACATGTTTTAGGTTTTGGAATTAGGTTTTTTGGAAGATGTTTTAAGGAGGAAGGCTGAAAGTGATTTAGGAAAACCAGAAGTGACCTTCTTCTGACGTCATCTCTGGCACTGGAACCAGAAGTGGCCTCATCCTAGGCACCGGAACCAGAAGTTACGTCTTCCAGGATGGGTCAGAGGTTTTCCCGCAGCTGGTCTGCTAAGACACAGCAGGAGAAGGTTTAGTGCACCCCGCCACCCCCTGGCCTGGCAGGGAATTACCTTCACTTGGTCCATACAACGTCCTCCTACTCGCACGTACGTGACACTACTTTTAACTTGCTGATTTTTTTCTTTTGTAACTCTTCTTTTATATTATGTGAAGCACATTCCTTGTATGAAAATGTTTTATAGAAATAAATGTTGTTGTTGTTCTGTATATGTTGATGAAGTAAATAAAATTTCAAATGCTCCAAGATTGAAAACAGCTAACAAAGTCTTTGAATACACTCAGAGGCATTGCCATGCATGCATCTTTGAATTTGTTTTGTTATTCTCTTGTTTGTTGTAACGAGTGGCCAGACATATGGTGAGCCGGCTTTATTGTTTTCTGAAAAGTGCTGTAAAGAAATAAGACAGATAAACAACAAAAGAAGAGATGGGGGAATTCCTCGTATAATATTGTTGGTCCAAGTAATCGTAAATGACTGATTCAATGGTCAAAACTTGTAAAAATACAATAGACAACCAAGCAATCTCTTCACGGGTCTTTTATGCAATGGTGGCAGGAAATGAGACACTGAGAGGAAGCGGAAACGATCTTGCAGGAAGTGACGTCGTTATTGTGGGTCAGAAATGACGTTGTCATGGGGAGTCGGAAGTGAAGCCATCAAGGGGGAACTGGAAGTGAAGTCATCAATACAGGACCGAAGTGACATCCTCGGAGAAAAGGAAACAGAAGTGATGTCATCATCGCATCATCGGAGAGCCAGAAGAGGTATTATTGTGTGGGACTGAGGCGAGAACATTTTATTAATCTTCTGTTAGTCTGTTGGGAGAAGAGAGAAGGCGTTAGTACTCTGTTCCAATCCCCTATCTCTTGTTCTTTACGCCCAATTGGACCCTTTAGGTGCTCCTTAAGCGCGCGTGTGTCACAGTGCAAATAGCTAAACACTGCTCAAAAGTTTTTTTCCTTTAAGCATGTTGTAAATTCCATTGGGTACGCACTTGTTCACCAAGTCATAGACAGACATTCTGTTTCAGTACGTTTCCTGCCTTATACCCAGTGCTACTGACAGGTTAGGTTGCAGTCCCAGCATGACCCAAAATTAGATTAAGAAGGTCTGAGAATGTTGCGATAAGTTACTGAAGGTCCAACACTTCAGCTGTGCTTCACACCTCAAAGAAATTTGGACATTGGTGCTTTCAATGGAGTAGGATAATAGTGAAGTATTAATGAGCATTGCTTGTATTTGTGTTCTGATGTCAGAGAGCAATTAGTGTGACCAAGCCTTGGTAACAAAACATGGGGATTGGGGGGTGGTGGTGTATAATTGAAATTTTAAATTAGAAATCCTTATTTTCCGGGTGCAACTGATAGAAATGTCAGTGTGTAACATGTAACCTGACAGGCAGTCCTTCAAATTGACTCTTTCAAGTCTTTAATCAACGTTCAGAAAAAGGCCTGCGCTGAAGCCAAAATCCTTGTCATTCTAAATGACCCTGTTTCTTTTTTTCGGGGGTTTTGTTTTGTTTCATGCATTTTGCTGGCAATCCGTTCTGCAACTGACATCTGCTTCACACAGTTAATCTGTGATAGGCCATTAATTTCAATTAGCAACGCGCTGATGTCAATAGGCCTTAAACAAGGCTTAATTTTAATTGTCTACGCTCAAGGAGCAATGATGGGGTTTTTTCGTGGGGAGGGGGATTTGTTGAAGGGAGATTCTGTAAAGAGTGTTTTGTCTGTTAATTGAGCAATTAAAGGAGTGCGGGATTTCGGTTAAGTAAGTGCACACAGGTTCCTCCCCCCCCCCCCCACCCCTTATTTTCTGATATGGTAGGTGCAACAAATTATCCTTTCGCTTTTTACATTTCAACTAATGACTGTTGAATAATCAGTTTGTCATTTAATTGCAGCATAAAAGCCTGTATCCTCATTCTGCACCTGCCACAATTTGTCAGTGTTTATCTATTTTTATTATTTTACCCTGATTTCCCCAACCACAGGCACAATGTAATTTCACCAGGAGCCTGACGCACACATATTCTGTTTATCAGGATACAATACATTTTTGATATTAACTGCAAGTAATTCACTGAACACATTGTGGAAAATTAGTCACATGCTGAACAACTGCGCCCCCCACACGAGTTCATGGAACTGTGAATAAAAGCATTTTTCCTGAAACTAAATCCTTTTAGATCAATACTCTGTCTGCAGGTGGCTTTGCTGACTTAAATAAATAAACATGTTTTTTTCATAAGATAGCGAAAGGTGGTGGGGTGGGATGATGATGACAGAGTGGATTGTGCTACCGCCTCATACTTCTGGGTGACAGTGTGGGGTTCAAATCACATCCCAAATATGACTTTCAATTGGCCATGTATGTGGAACTACACTAGCAGTCAAACGTCTGGACATACCGAGGAATTTTCATGTTTTTGACAGAGATTGATCTTTTTTTTTTTTATCAAGATACTATTAAAACGATTTCAGCCAAGACATCACTAGTTTTTCTAATAGCAATTACTGCTTGGAATGACTAATTTTTAATTGATTATTCACATATGACTTCAAAGCTCCATTTACCTTCAGTGCCCTAATGGTAAACTCCACTAGCTTATCTCTGATTGGCCACGTAGAAACATTAATTGGTTACTCAAGAAATCTTTGTAGTTGCATTATTCTGATCTGCTCAGGTGCCCAAAACATTGCATTAGTGCTGTTAGAAAAGAGAATATCAGCAATTTCGGAAATGTCTGCTATTGCTCAATGAGAGCAGCAACAAGCCATGGAATTAAAGAACGGGTTTAATTAACAATGAGGATCGGCGCCTCATTAAGCAAGTGGTTGGAGTGAAATTGGTTGGAGTTTGAGGCCCTGACTTAGTTGGTGTTCTCTTGACTCGCTCACTCCACATTTTATTTCTGTTTGGGTGCCAATTAAGGAAAGAAATGAAGCAATTCAGATGAACAAATCTTAAAAAAAACAAGTAATTTAAAACTAATTCAAAAGAAGTTAATTACAAGCATAAATAGGTCACTAATTAAGAAAAGGGTTAGAATGAAAACCTGCAGCCACTGCGGCCCTCCAGGACCAGAGTTTGAGAACCCTGCTGTACACGTGACAATTCTATTACTAGTACTACTGGGGGGTGGCAGGGGTTTGAAAAAAGCACTGCACTCTTTGCTTAACTTGAGTACGTGCTAAATGGCAATGTGGTCTCATCATTTCTGGCCATTCTGCTCCGACCTTTCCATGCTCTTTACTGCCGTTCACAGACTGTTCTTGTTTTTTCGCACAGTTCTGATTAAATCCATCTCCTGTCCTGGAGGTCCACAGTTGCTGCAGCTTTTCGCTTTAACCAGTTTCTTAATTAGAACCCATTTATTTACTACTAAAGTGATGTATTTTGTGGGCTTAGTTTTAGTTAACTCATTTGTTGCAATTCAGAATCTTTAATTGTTTTTATGTTAATTGTCTATTTTACTTTTAAAATGCTGCAATTAGGTTTTAGTTGTTGCCTCTTTTCTTAACCAGCCATCAGTTAATAAAGAGGTGCAAACGACCAAGAAACCAGCTAATGTGTTTCCATTTAAACCCGTGTACATACATCATGAAGTATCTGTATCAATACAACATTTTGAAGTAAATGAGAGAGAAGGCTGCATGGAGTTTGCATGGTCTCCCTGTGTCAGTGTGGGTTTCTTCCGGGTAATCCGGTTTCCTCCCACAATCCAAAGACATGCAGGTTATGTGCATTGGCGATCCTAAATTGTCCCTAGTGTGTGCTTGGTGTGTGGGTGTGCGTGCCATGTGGTGGGCTGGCGCCCTGCCCAGGTCTTGCTTCCTGCCTTGGCTGGGGTTTTCTCCAGCAGACCCCCGTGACCCTGTAGTTAGGATAGAATGGGTTGGATAACGGATGGATGGATGACAGATAAAGGAAGGGCCACAAAACATATGGATAAATTCCTCAGAAAACAAAAAATATACACTTTTTGACTTGGAGGAATGAAAGCACTAACAAGCCATATAATTAAATGCCAAGTTTAATTATCTGTTAGGCCTGGCCCCTACTTATGAAACTGGTTGGAATGAAAACCTGCAGCCACTGCAGACCTTCAAGATCATAACTGAGTACCTCTGGTTTAAAGACTGTTGCGGGTGAAAAATCCCAGAAGATCAGCAGTTACAGAAATACTCACATCATCCCATCTGGCACCATGGATGAAGTCACTGAGATCACATTTTTTGATGAGAATATTATCAGATTCTCCTGAAATCTGTCTGCATGACTCTATTGTATATACTGTGCTGCTGCCAAATGATTGGCCGAGAAGATAATTGCACAGATATACTTAGGTACAGGGGTTCCTAATAATTTTCTCAGTGAGTGTATGATGTCTTCTCCCAATGGACCAAGCATGAAACCCAGGGCATCCACACTACAAACTCATACAACAACAATATTAACTTCTATAGTTCACTTTCATATAAAAAAATACCTAAAGTGACAGATATACAGTAAGTAGTAGTCATGGCAAAGGAGGAGAGAAAAATAAAAAGTCCAGCAGGAGTGAATACTGGAAAACCTCTAGGAGTTCCAAGGCCAAATCACCAGCCAGTCCAACCTGGGCACTGTGCAATCATGAATGTCTATCTAGAAGCGGACTCTGGTTCATTTATTGTTTATTCAATACGAAAACCCCCCCTTCCCCCTTTACCTCCATCTCTTCCTTCTCTCTCTTCTTTTTCTTTCACTTTTGTCTCCGTGTCCGGTTCGAATCTTAAAAACATCTGAAAATATTTTTAATAAAGTTTTGGTATCAGGCGTGACGTCAGCAGAAGCTGTAACGCTCCACCTGAGAGAAAAACTGTAAGGCTAGTCGCCAGCATTCAGACATCAATTCGGCTTCACAGCCGAACAGGACACGGTAAAAAAAAAAAAAAATGAATGTCTATTTATGATAATATACCTCTAGCCTCATTACAGAAAAGATCTTCATATCCTCTATTGTCAAATGTGGCCAGAGTCCCTGGGGTGTTTCGGAGGGGTCACCACCACAGGGTATTGGAAAGAGAAAGCAAAGATATATGAAAAAAGATTAGCATCTACTGCATTTTGATTTGAAAATTTTATTCAATAACAGTAGAAGTATTACAATTTTTCAAAGACCTTTTTTCAAATTTAAAAGCTTTTTTCAAACTGTACAAGCTAGATGTACATTGTGTCTACTGGGAACACACCCCAAGTTTTTGATGTACAAAAAGCTCTTTTATGCTTTACTCTAGGAACATTGTGTAAAGCAGAGCTGGAAGATCTGAGATTGAGGTTAGGGATGTATGGGGATAGCCTTATAGGCTATTAACAGAATTTCAAGATCAATCCTAAAACACACAGGTAGCCAATGTAATGTTGCTAATATTGGTGAAATGTTTGATTTTTTGATTCTTGGCTGAAATTCTTGCCACTGCATCCCAAAACTAGCTGCAGTCAAATGATTTCTACATGGCATCCCTGGCAGCAGTTCAGCTCTGAGCACCCTGCCCAGCAACCCCATTCATGAAGATTTTTTCACCCAGTTGTATTCCTGATCTCACTGTTTTGGTCTCCCTTTTAGTTTTCCATTATGGTGATGTGGATCACTAGGGAGTACCCTGACAGTATCCCAGACGAGCCACTACTGTGTAATCTACCTAGAGAAAGCTCTGCACAAAATTATCTTTATCATCCACTTTCTAATAAACTGAATTGCATTTCGTATATAACATCAGCAAAATTACATTCCCTATCCAGCGGATTATTTCCATCAACTGCAGCTCAAAGATTGCTGCCATGTCCAAGTCAAGAAACACTGAAAGCCAGCATTGCTGAAGCCACTGTCCTTTCACCTGGACTTTGATCACATCGAAAAAGGAATGCAAGTGGTGTGCAGCGGAGACCTGGTTGAGCACTTAACTGCAGACCCTTCTCTCTCAGGTCTTCTTTCGCAGCAGCTGACGGAGTTGGACCAGCAGCACACACATTGACAACAAGAACATGTTCAGCAGCTAATGCTGTTAAGCAAACAGCAAATATCTGAGGCACTGTGATCCCAGCGGAGTCACTAGGAGAGATGATTAATCACAAATCAGTGTAACCAGGCTCAACTGGAAACACTCGGCCCTTGCATAAGCGTTTTTAAGCTTTAAATTTATATAGTGTAATGGGTTTATTCTAGCTAATGTACTACTTATTGAACTTGAGCATCAACCGTTACAGGAAGCGTTAGAGCAATTAACCTGAAAATGATGCTCTGCCTCGATGTTCTTCTCCTGTCTTCTTTATCGCTCAATATTTTGTGCAAATACACAAATGAATTCACGGTGTAAAGAGAAATTATAGCTAATGCAATCGCTATCCTGAAAGAGCTGTGTGTGATTAGAGCAGGACAATTAGCTGCAAGCTTGTGTAACAATGACACTGGCAAACTGCAGCACAGACACCACAGTTGTCGGCTGTGTGCTTTTTGATAATGACTTGTATGAAATACATGTATTGCATCTTTACTTTTCATTCTTATTTATTTCTGGAGAATTTGACAAGTGTGTGTGTGTGTGTGTCTGAGCACTATGAAACAACAAAGAAAGAAAGCAAGCTTACTTTTCTCACACTGGCAACCAACCGATAGGCAATTTCAAACCACGTAAAGAAGCTATTTAGTGAAAGAGGACTCCAACTGTTCACTACAGAGCCCAATGAATGGCCCGTAATCCAGACTGATTGAAACTCAAAAGTCATGACTGTTAAGTTCTTTGAAAATGGTCTGCTTGTATTAAAATAAAAAACTACAAACTGCAAACCTCGTTATTGCTAAGCAAGCCCCACTCCCGTTGTGAAAGCTTTCAATGCACAGATCTGTCAGCTCTGTAAAATGTATGGTAGCTCCCCTCTTTACAGCGCCTTGCCTGTAACATAAAGTGCAGCACAGCATGGCGGCAGTCTGTCTTGAATGTTTTCTCTTCTGAAGCGTCTGGTAGGCCAAACCTTAAGCAAAGCTTCTAGAGTGAGCCGGAAACGTGATGGCCCCTACAAGAATATACACTCTGCCAAAACACCATGAAGAAATAAGATGAGCTGTTGTTGGCAAAAAGTTGTGGCAGCTAAAGGAAATCATACTCATCCCTGCGTTTTCATGGTTTAATTAAGTAAGCAAGACAGGTGACTAGGACTGGTCTTCAAGGCCGTTAGTTACACCAAGTCTCACCAATGAAAGGACATCTGTAGGTGGCTGCTGCAAATTGAATATTATGAAGTGCACAAGGTGACAAATGCTTTACTGCAAATACATTTTGAGAAAAAATATCCTCCAATACTATGACAATATATACATCTGCTTAGTCTAAGTTGCATTCATGGGACGTATTGGCCTATCTGGGCAACACAGGACATAAACTAGTAAATAAAACAAAACCCCAACCCACTCAAAGCAGGCAAATTTAGAGCTTCAATAAATTTAAGACACATCTCTATGGGTATCAGATTAAAATATGCAAGGGCCACACATACTGTGAGAAGGACAAAAGGGAGTCCAGGCTTGAGCACTAAGCACTGAGCCAATCAATCCACTTTGAACTGTTATTTACTAGCTAAACTTGTATTTTCCATTACAGGGATGTAGAGGCCAGAGCCAGGTACATTTTAATATTAATATACAGTACATCATTATACATTGTGCCACTGTGGATATTTTACCTATTATTCATTTTGTTTAAATCACTGCTGCTTCATCCTGATTTTGACAGAGATTTCTAAGATTGTAAGAAAAACTGTCAATAGAAAGAATCAGCGAAATTTCATATAAAATTTTGGGAATTTCAGCTAGTAGAAAAATGAAGTTAGCATGGGAACAATAACACCTAGAACCGATAATGTAATACAATCTGCAAGTACATCTACAAGCTCTTGAATATGGGCACAGCAAATGAAGCAGATGGATCCACTACATGATGTACACATTTAGTAGTAAGCTCTTTCAAGGGCAGCTATGATTTGTTTAGTAAATAAAATAAACAAAGGAAAAAGATTAAAAAATTCAGCCATACAATCTTTTGATTCAATTAAGTCTTTTCAAGGTTACAGAAAGCTGAAAGATAACAGATAAAACAGGAACCAGAGCAACATAAGACAACTGCTCTGGGCAGAATCTGAATCAAACATGTGACATTACTATTGTAAAAGAAAAAAAAATCAAGAGAGAAATTAAGAGTAATCAGGGAGTGTTATTTTGATTTATTAATAAACAAAGCTGTTTTTAGTTACATTTGTTTTTATGACATTTCAATACCCACTATAAAGGTTTGGAGCCCCATTTGAAATCTGCCAAAATATACCCACTTCTAATGGCTCTGTCTTCAAGTGGATATTACCAGGGCAAATAAATTCAATCAATTATAAGATATTAAATTATTTCCCCACGTTACATTTTCATTATCAATTTACTCACAGAATTCTAATTTCCCAACAAGTATTTCCTGGTAAGCATTTCTGCTGGTCATTAACATGCTTATTATCTCAGTATTTTCTACAAGCAAAATTGTAAATGAATTGATAAAACCCAGTTTATTTGAGAAAAGAAAAAAGAAAATCCTAATACTAGATATTAACAGTTTAAATCTGTGTCTTTCAAAGAAACATGAGAAACAACCATTCTGCAAACTGATTCTTCAATTTTATGAATTTTGGCAGCTAGAAATTAACTGATTTTTCTGAATGAACTGCAAACAATACAATGACATACAGTAAGGCAAAATCTATACACAATTTCCCAATGTATAGAAAATAAAAAACTGAATACACAGAGTAACTATGAATGAAGAAAATTAACTGTTTATATCCCATCATCATCTTCAATCAAGGTACTTTAGCTTTTCAAATGTAATTCTATGAACTACAAAAAGAAAACTATATAAATTATCTTAAAAGAAACAAAAAAATGTAAGAATAGGGCACTGCTCAAAGTCTGGCTGTTCACCAACATCCAATTAAAAAATACAAAATTACACTGGAATGCATAATATCATTATGCATAAAAATGAAAGCATTAAAATAGTCAAGCCAAAAGTACTGCATTTACACACTGTGCTTCTTAAAAAATAAAATTACTACAATTAAAAGAAATTCACTGTTACATAATGCAGTCAAGTATTTATTGAATGTCAACTCCAAATAAGTATAAAGACTGCAAAGGTTACATAATCTACACACAATCCGACTGGTATTTCTAAACTAAGAAATTCATTACACATTCACACATAATAAAACTCAGATCATACACACATATGAAGCAATCCTGAAATATAAAGTAACACTTTGACATTTACAATTTTAATGGAGTCAGTCATTCATCTTTCATAATCCAGTGCAAAGAGGAGGAAAATAATTGGCATGTTTGCAGAAAACAGCCTCAGATGTCCATACAGTAAAGAAAATCTGAATTTTACCTATCTCTTAACTTTATTTTTCAGAAATGTACAGCTTTTGTTCCTGACAAACTTTCTGGTATTGTTACTCCTATAAGCAAACTGACAAATGAAAATGAAATTATGAAGTTACAGCGTTATGACAACTTTTAAATGTACTCTTTCTTAAGATGGAGTAACAAATAAGTTTTAGATGTTAGAAATTTAGAAAGGAAAAATTAGGAATTCAAAATATGTAAGACAATATGCATGGGCGTTGTAGCTATTTACATTTAAACCTTCCTAGAAAGTAACCATTTCTTACTATATTGTAGGTCTACATGAGTGAAGCTGTATTTTGTAGAATACGCCTCCTCTATTAAAGGTAAGACATTTAAAAAGCAATGTAATCAACTGAAATATCAGTTATTTTTTTTCCTCAATACTTTTTAATATTTACAATTACCCGTAATATTTACAAAAGTTCACATCGGTGTACTGTACAAACAAATGGCTCGACAACACTCCCATCTTCTGGACAGTTTCATGTACTACACCAGGAAATGCACAGGAACGCTTTACTTAACCCCAAGTTAAATAAATTATAATCTCCTGAAAAATTACAGAGAAAAAATATCTGAAAATACTGTCTATTTTCCTGTGTCACAATTATTCACAGATAAATAGAAAACTACCATATGAGAGTATAAAGCATAATATACTGTATTTTTAAAGCACCTTCTATTGAAAGTTCAACATGTGGAAATTAAATTTAGTCCAGAGATGGTATGAAACTCAGGTTTGTTGTTAGAATTCTTATCATTACATAATTTATATTTAAAGTCTGTAAAGGGCGAGAAAAAGACAGCCCACAACATAAGTTTTTTTTTCCCCCAAACAGTATTAGAATTGTGTTAAATTACAGTAAAGGTAAATGAAAACCAAAGTCAACTTCACTCTTACTACTTAGTGGAAAAAATCTGCATTCAACCATTATTAAGTTGAGGTAGTCTCTGATAGAACTTGTAAATCAATGTGACGAAAAACAAGCAAATATGGTTTAGAAAAAAACAACAAAGATGGTTGTGAATGATTTTCAGATCATCATTTTTGGACCCAATATTTTTTGTGCAACTTTGCATATTTTTAGCATATATTTTCTCACAATATTTCTCTACTTAAACAGAAATTCCTAATATTTTCATTATCTAATGTTTTATATTGTCATAATCGTATGATGAAAATAGTTTCATTTTTCTAAAAATTAACCGTTGCTGTTAACTTGCACTTTCTAGCAAGATTTTATTTTATTCAATTTGTAAACTGAGTGTTATATGCGTTTAATAAAAGTCTATCTATATTCCTCTCAAAATATCAAATCAATTTACAGTACAAGTTGTAACTGACATTGCTTTTAATTCACTGATCTGTCATTTTTAAAGAATATCTCTGTTGGTTTAACAGTCACAATTTCTTTAACCATTTAACAGAAATATAAACATACTTTTAACACATTTCAAATAGCAAAGTAAATAAAAGTTGTTCAAACTTAAAAAGCATTAATATGAACATAAAAAAACAGCTTTGTAGTTCACTTGCCTGAAGGCTGGATATGATATAGTGCTCTAACCAGTATCAACAAGCAATAATCTGCATTTCATTCATATTTAAACAAAATGTATCACAAAAGAAATTTAAAGAGACATCTACAAAGTCCAGTAAATGCCCTGCAAACTAGAGAGCAATAGTAATATTTCAAGAGCTCAGTTTTGTTTATTAACTGCAAACTCACAAATAGAATATTTAATGAGTCCTAACCAGCAAAGGTCTCCACAGGTTATGCATAAAATGGTTCACCCAGAAACATCTGTACAACAAATTTATCTACAATGCAATCAAAATACAGCAGGGCGTGGGCTAGAATACATACCAAAGCACAAGTGCTATAATTAAGGTAGGAAAAAAGACACCCCAAAAATATAATACTGCAAGCAAACAAAAATATCCTCTGTCAAGCAAAGGCAGAGACAGTTCCATGTCTTAGTGTATTGTTACATAATTCAAAAATAGTGTGGCTTAATGGCTACAAATGTGACCCATTTTCAACTCTAACTCTCCAAAAAGGAGACTCAGTGTTCCCTCTGTGCTTCAAAACCCTGCACTCAAGCAGGTTTCAATGCATAGTCTAATTTAAAACATATATTATGTTTAAAAAAAAAAAATCACATCTGTCCAATATTTTTTGGGGGTTTGGGAGAGCCACTTGTTTCACTGGTTTGGATTCCTTTGAAGTGACTATGTAAATTAATAAAGTATTAATAAGATGTCCTCAGCAAAAACAGGCTTACAATTAGAAACTTTGATATGAATTTATTTGGATCATTCTTAGCATCTTTTTTTCATTTCAGTATTTGTATATTTCTTTCTTTGTAACTTTGTTTAAAGCTTAGAGGGAGCACTGATATGTTATGTCACATTAAGATATCTACATCGCCTTCATTGTCCTCTTCAGTCACTCTAAGGGAAAGCACCTCCTCGTTAAGGAAGAGTCCACTAAGTCGTTCCTTCCGAGCCTGTCGCTGTTCCTTCAGCTGTCTTTTCCGTAAGGCTTTCTGCTGAAGTTTGCGTTGCTTGGATCTTTTCTGCAAAAAAAAAAAAAATGAAATGTGCAAAACGTCAAGCTAGAAAATTTAGAAGCTATCTCCAATAAATGGCAGATCTGAAAAAAAAAAATATATATATATATTCTGCTCATCTTCCTAGCATTTACTTCCTTCTCTCTCTTCAGTATATGCTACAGGGAAGAAAGTTAACGCTTGGGTGGGTCACTTAAAGACACACTTGCATTTTCTAGCATGTGTGGGTTCTTACCTTGGAGTCACGAATTCTTTCAGCAGCACTGGCAGACAGGTTGCTATCACTGTGTGCACGACTCATGTTGGCGATGCTGCAATTCGAGTTAGAGTTGGATCCTCCACTAGAGCTGCTGGCAGAACTGACCATGCTGGCATTGCTGCTGCTGGCACCACTCACACCACTAGTACTGGCACTGCTATGGGTGCTCCTCTTCCAGCTTTCTCTTGTACTGGTTGGCCGCAGTCGTGGACTGTGCTCCTTGATGTAGTTTCTGACCTATGCACAGCAAATTGATGTTAATGAGTCTTAGTCAAAATGGGATACAGAACACAGACATATTTAGCACCACTGCCTTTCAACTCATTACCCCTTGATGTTCTTGCATGATGCACAGACTAAGAATAAAACAATTATTTTGTGTATTAGAAAAATATATTTGAGAAGTATTAAGACTCAAGTTATACTATAACTGCAGTTCTTCTTGGTGATTTGGGATTCTACAAATCACATTCATTAAAGCCTGAAAAAGGCCAAATTTAACACAACAAATGTTTATCTTTCTAAATAAGACAAAAATACCTACTGTACACTGTGAAAAACATTCTAATAGCTTACTTCAAACTAACTTAATTACACTGACCAACTGAAAGTAATGTACAAATTACCTGTGAAACGTTAAGTGTTTAAAACTTTACACTCTTCACTTTTACTAATCTGTGATAATTGACTATGAATACTAAACCAAACATTAATGAAAGCATTTGACATATTTAATAATATACTTGGGTTGGGTTAATCACCAGCATTAAAACAAATTAAGTTTTCATTTACATACACCTTTATAACAAATTGGTCTGAATCTAACAAGAAAAGTAAGATATTACAGATTGTAACCTGTTTCAGTTTCTCATCCGTCAGGCAGTTGAGTTCAATGATGAATTCGCTATCTGTAGGAGATATCTGTGCACTTGGGTCAATAATTTTGATAATGTCCAGCTGTTCTCTCAATCCCATCTCAGTACTGACCTTTCGACTTAAATACTCAATGTATTCAACCTGAATTAAAGCAAGGATTATCAAGTTAATATTATAAAACCATGCAGCCTAACATAACCTTACTCCCCTTACACTAGAGGTGGAACAGATGTCAAAAACAAAATCACAATATTTGCAGGTACTGTCATGATACGCATCTTGACATTAAGTTTTCTTCTAGCCTGCAAGTTATCGAAAAAGCTAAACCCAACTGGAATTGGGTCTGGAAATTGACAGAGGAGAAAAAAGTAGTTTTTATTCAGTGTTTATTAAAATAAGGAGATATCTTACAAAGCTAATAACCAGTCAGTAACCTTACACAGAATCTCAAAATCTGAAAAGGGAAAATAAACAAAAAAAGAAATACAAAAGAAAAACATCTGTATTAGTCAATTAAACTACTACTCACAGATGCATAGTATTTAGATATTTCAAAAAGCGTTAAAGATGATAAAAGAATCATGCTCAGAAAAGAAGCAAAGATTGATAAAGTAAATCTGATTTCCTTTCATCCTAATAGAAAGACAACTCAAAGATCACAATTTCTAAAGTGAGTATTTCAAAATTCCTTGAAGCAGCATGGCATTCTCACAATAGAAGTCTCCAGTTAAGACACGCATTATACAGCAAGTGAATATCACCTTTTCATTAAGAGGAAGTGGTGATGTCACACAATGGTATGTATGCACATATATCCCGCAAAATAAGGTGCTAGTTAACACCAGATAAACTGAGCCTGAAGACAGGGAAACAATTACTGTGCAATTAATGAATGAAAAAGGAAAAAAGTATAAATCACACTAAAACTTTTCAGAATCTTACAATTTGTACTTTCCAACAAGCCTCAAAACAAATCACAATACCTGCAATACACCAGAAAGGGAAATTCTATACCAACTAGGTTATCTACTGCCATATAGACTATGCGTACTTTACATTTTATTGATAAAAAAAAAACATTTAGGAACGGATATTTGTCTCATTTAACTCAAGCCATTTAACAATGAATATCTTTGAAATAATATAAATAGAAATGAGTGAAAAGAAATTAAGAATTCATCACTACAGAATCAAAAATACAAACAGAAGTTACTCAAGTACCATCAGGTTATGATCTAAAGTTGTGGGTGGGTGTAATTTTGGCAAAGCTTATTTTTACTGTTCTTGCTCCCATTTACTGATTGATTTTATTTAAAATGTGATAAAAAATATTATGCACTAGAAATACAAAACATTCCTCTTCAATATGCCTTGTGCCATGATGCCATAGACCTCAAAAGCTAAACAAAAACGCAGTAACTTATAATCCAGTCCATAAACTGTCTTCTTACTCATACCAAAAACCCCTACTGATCAAATTCCAAAATTAAAAAACATACGCAGTGGATTTAAAATTGATATACATAAAAGATGATACCTGTTCATCATTAGTCATAGCACTCCATGGTAATTCATCCAGATTTCTATGCTGCTTGATTTTTCGTTTTGGGATCAAGCAAGGAGAGCTAGGAACACTAGGTATAATATCAGACAACACATCACTTCCACTTGCAATATCACTACCAGGCAACTTACCAAGAAAAAAGAAGAAAAAAGAGAAACTTAAATGAGTATATACTTATAACACATTAAATTAGTTATTACTTTAAGTAAAAAAAAAACACATTTTTAAAAAAATTGGCAATAGTATAAAATTTAATAAAAACATGGATAATTATATTACACTATCCACTATTCCAATAATTTCTTTTTGAATTTTAGCAGAATCTAGAACTTATATCTGAACACCTCAGAGTAAAAAAAACGAAACAAAAAAAAACTCATATGCTTTTTATTTGAGGATCTATATAGTAACAGAGGTTTTGAGGTAAGAATTTAATAATTATGGACAACGTTTTTGAGAGATAAAGCCCAAAACTACACAAGATGCAGTTCTAGAGAAGCTGTAGATGGACAGGATAGCCTTACACAGGTTATCTTGCAACCATTATATTGTTACACTAGAGATTTTGCTCTTTAAATTAAAGTATTACTGTATGATGTGGGAATATAAGTGCTTCTTTAACTGAGAATTCAGTGTACTGGAAACAGTGAATCCCAGCTTTGTCAAACTGTAAAACAGGAGTATCCAAAACCAAGGAGGGCTACAAGTTTTATTTTATGCTACATTTATCAGTGACCAATCATTGTTGTTAACTGATTTATTCTCCTTTCATTTTAACAGCATGTATTTTAAAACCCAGTCTTCTGGATTGATACTTTTTCCTTAAATGGTAGCCAAACAAAAATGAGATGTGAAGTGAGCCAAAAGATCACCATTTAAGTCTGGGATTCAAACTCCACCCAATTTTTTAATTTGAAGCCAATTCTTGTTCATTTAACTATTACTCAATTCAATGGCATGTTGCTGACCACATTCTTCAACAGAATACATTTTCAAAACAGTTGATTTTCTTTTTGCTAAGAGCACCGTCAAAATACTTTGTAGATCTGAGCAGATCAACATTACCAAGACTTTCATCTTTCTTTATTTTCAGATATTACATGACAGACACAGGATAGCTGGTCATATGTTGGCTCATTTTTTCATCTCACTATTGCTTGCCTGCAAAAAAAAAACAATTGAGGGGTCTGAGTCTTAAATAGCAAGTCAATTGTAATTAAGGCAAAAGAAATTAATTAGCAGCAAAGAAAACTGGTACCTAATTAAGAAAATGCTTAGGATGAAAATCGGCAGCCATGGTAGCCCTCCAGGATCAGATATTGGGCACTGCTGCTGCATAAAGTCAATATGTTTGATGTCACCATAATAGTATACTCTAAACTGTAATGGCAACATATACTTAAAAATCATGTACTTGGGTGTATTTTTTAGGAGTCACAAATGTACAATAAAATTTTTTCTTTATTCATACTTATTGTTTTAAAAGTCAAACTTTACTGGAATTTAACTACAGAAATGAACCAGACCAACTATTATTAAAAACAATTTTTGTTAGAACTCAAAAAATAATCACAACAAAAAGACTGAACATGGCAATGGCAAATTGGATTATGGAGTATATAAATTCCAAGTTTTTATAAGCTGATCACCAATACTTATCATTGCTTTTTCAAATTGTTCAGAGACTATATAACCAAACCAATCAATCACCAGATTTGGGGAAAAAAACAATTTAGGAGTGTACTTGGGCATCAACTAATACATTCTGATGTTTACAAAATATTTTAAGTTGGACAAGGTTCCAAAATTCAGCAAAAAGAGGTATTGCTGAATGGATATCTAGCCAGTTGTCCCTGAAACAAATAGTAGCCTGTCTTTGATCCTAAGAAGTAATCCAAGGCATGTGTTTTAAAGCTGCCTTCAGGTCAAAAGCCAGCCGAGTCTGGAGTTGAGAAAAGGGTGACTGGAGGGAAGAGAAAGGACAGATGTACACAAAACTAGAGGATGTGCTACTGGGAGGTCTTAAGTACATGCTGGAACATAATTTCTTACAACTTTCAGACTTTAGTCAGAAATAAATAAAATATTCCAACATAACTATGACCCTGATTGAAACTTGCCTTTCAATATGAATTGTATTGACCAAGTTAAGATATCATTGGGTACTGTAATTTAATAAAATGAGCCATGAAGCATTGTCTTGAGTGCAAGAATTTGAAATGCTACAATTGCTGATAAGACTATTACCATTTACCTAGTGTGCTACCTAATTGTGTGCTAAGTAATATTCACTTTGAAAATCTATTATATAAATTTTAGTTTACTATTTTTACCGATTGGTCATAATGCAGAACTCTGAACTAGAATTATTTTATTTAGCATAATAAACTGTTAATAAGTAGCCGTTCAATGGATAGCAAACTTGGCATATTTTGACATATAAAATTTGACCAGAATATTATCAAATCTTTAGTTTCTGAACAACCCGATTATTCCACTGGTGTTCCAGACTTTTCTATTAAACATTGAGACTCAACCAACCACTGACCAAAACAGACACACCATTTGCAATACATTAAGTTATTTTTTCTGTAACTTTATTAAATTGCGTGATCTGCAAGCAAGGTTTCTGACTGCTTGCTTGATTCATTTACCCTACCTGCCACTCAAACTCGCTGTCTGACCAGTCCCAATATGTACTAATAGATGAAGACACATCACTACAGACGCTGCCTTCAGGAAAAAAGTCGTAGGATGTAAACTCCTGGTCATCTAAGAGAGAGTAGCAATCATCCTGGTCTCCAACAGACACAGATGAAAACAACTCCTCGCTGCACTCGGAGCTGGCAACACTGGTACCACAGGAGGTCAGATTCCATCTGAAAAACATGTATAGGATTATTGTCATCCTTTTTAGAATGATTACAGAAGACAGACAGAAATGTATAAAAAGCCAGACCATTCAACATGAGGTATGACAAAATTAACAGCAGATAAACCTATATTCTTAAGATTTATAACTCTGAACACCTACAAGTGTGTGTCTGATTTGATTTAATCCCAAATCCCACTTATGGGTTTCTTATAAAATTTAACTATTATTTAAACTCAATTCGCTAAAAATGCACAATACAAAACACATGGTTTGCTTAAAGACTATGTATTTTCTTAACTTATCTGATGCATCAAAAGTAATTCTGAGATCATATAGGACACTTGCTATTGAACAAAAAGAACACTGCTCTGCAGCAAAAATCCCCTTGTGCATTAAAAAGAAAACTGCACACTTTATAAATTCAGGTGTACTAAATCAGAATCTGTAAAACAAACTGTTTCAGTATAATACCAAATTCAGTGGAAAATGCTATTTAAAAAAACTATTGTTTAAAAAATAAGTTACATGTGTTTTATGGCACAAGTATTTTCATGCTCAAAATACTATCTAAAGCATTTTTTTGAGTTGAGTCCTCTTCGTACTTAATGTTAGTTGAGGCGAAACCTCAATTTATTATTTAGTACACGTTTTGATCTCAAACAGTATTTTTCTCCCTTCTCTTATTCCTTAAAAATATGCAGCAATTTATATTTACAAAGTTAGAAAGAATTCTATGTTCCAGAAGAGAGAAAGAGGTTGTTCAAATGGTTTTTACAAAAATATGTAAGGCCGGGTCGATCCATCAATTACCTTAAACAGGTAAGCAAATGGTAAAAGAATACACTCCCTTTCTTTATTTCTGGGGGGAGAGGAGTTTGTTACATGATTTTCCTGGGAATGCAAAGGCGGAAAAAACTACAAGTACTTTATTGATGAGTTACTCTTTCCTACCTAGCAACATGTCAAAATTTACAGTATTACCTATACTCTTATTCTATATATATCATTTATATATATATATATATATATATATATATATATATATATATATATATATATATACACATACACACACACACTAATAAAAGGCAAAGCCCTCACTGACTGACTGACTGACTGATCACTAATTCTCCAAGTTCCTGTGTAGGTAGAAGGCTGAAATTTGGCAGGCTCATTCCTTACAGCTTACTTACAAAAGTTGGGCAGGTTTCATTTCGAAATTCTACACGTAATGGTCATAACTGAGAGCTATTTTTCTCCATATACTGTAAAGGAGTTGAGCTGGATGGCCGTGGGTGGCGGAGTTTCGTGTGACGTCATCACGCCTCCCACGTAATCACGTGAACTGACTATCAACGCAGTACGTAGAAAACCAGGAAGAGCTCAAAAAAGCGCTGAAGAAAACATGCATTATATTATTGAGAAGGCAGCGAAACAATAAGAAGCGAGCGACTGACATATACAACCATATTCATGAGTGCTGCTACTTCGGAAACAAAGCACGGTGTACACCTAAAGTTTAAATTAAGTTCATAGACAGGCTGCCGCTGGTGTTTGTAATTTAGTGCCTGCCCATATAAGGCCGTCCGTCAGCGGCAATCCAATAGAAACACTGGCGCTATATATTCACGGGTGAAGGACTGTGCTTATGCAGAGGAAGATGAGATGGTCAGGGTGGTGTTTGGCACAAACTCAGCGAAACTGCGAGAGAAACTTTTAAGTGCCGGGTCTTAGCTGACATTACATACAGCCATGGACATCACACGAGATGGCACCAGCACAGCTGGGAACCTTCGATGCAAGAACACCAAGCGGCTCACGTGAACTGACGCAGTGCACAGGCAAAAAGCAACAGTTCCAAAGAGTGCTGAACAAAACCGAATTACACAATTGAGAAGGCAGAAAAAAAATATGAGGCGTCTGATACATACAAGCATATTCATAAGTGCAGCTACTGCCGAAACAAAGCACACGGTGGAAAAAGAGAATGTCCCGCTAAAGGAAGACAGTGGAAAAAAAAAAACCCAGTGCATGCAGTGTGTCACGTCTCAGATAAAGAGGAAGACGAGCTGTTTATTGATGCAGTAAGAAACGAATCGATGAATGAAAACTCTTATCTTTACAACGATTGAAATCACGGAATGTAACTTGAACACAACACATCGTACACATACGAGCCTGATTGAAACAAATAATATTAATCAAATCCTTGATGACAGCAACATTCAATAACACTCACAAAACAATTACTGTATATTGACAATCATGTTACGTTATTTTTAAAATGTTCCCTTTTCTTTTTCATAACTTCTTTACCACACTACTTCTCCGCTGCAAATATATATATATATATATATATATATATATATATATATATATATATATATATATATATATATATATATATATATATATATATCCCGATCTACATACTCTCAAATAGACAAGCCACACACCGTGGCGCAATTGTAGAGGCTTCGCCTCTAGCGCCGACATCCGAGGTTTGATTCCCGAGAGGGGATGTATGGAGTACATTCATTCATTTTAACCTCGCATCTCCTTGGTTTGGGACGTACGAAAAAGTATGCGGTTAACGCAGAATCATGTTACGTTATTTTTAAAATCTTTCTTTTTCTTAGCACAAGCACAGCTGAGAAGCTTTGATGCATGTACTCCATAACAAAAAATAACACAACTAATCACACTGACAATTCCAAGCAAAGGGGAACTATTGTCAATGCATGATTTCCTGGTACATCGATTACACTGATGCACACATCACAGCTACAAAAATGTTAAGAGTCGGAATGAAGCGCGTTCCTACGACTGATCGGAGGAAAATTTCATTTCAAAAAACTACCTGAGCGAAGCCTTGATAAAAGCACGGTTTTGTGCACACTGAAAAGCAAGCAAAATTAGATGCATTACTGTGTGTGTGTATATATATATATATATATATATATATATATATATATATATATATATATATATATATATGCCAGCAACACTCATGACAATGACAAAACAATTACATTGTCAATCATGTTACGTTATTATTAAAATGTTTCCTTTTCTTTTTACTTCTCCGATGCCAAACGCAGGTATAGATAGATTGATAGGAATGTTGTTGTCATATCTATCTATGACAAAACAATTACATTAACAATCATCTTACGTTATTTTTAAAATATTTCCTTTTCTTTTTCATAACTTCTTTAACACACTACTTCTCCGCTGCGAAGCGTGGGTATTCTGCATATATATATATATATATATATATATATATATATATATATATATATATATATATATATCTATATCTATATCTATCTATCTATATACATACACACACAGTGGGTACGGAAAGTATTCAGACCCCCCCTTCAATTTTTCACTCTTTGTTATATTGCAGCCATTTGCTAAAATCATTTAAATTAATTTTTTCCTCATTATTGACAGACAAAAAAAAGAATTTTTGAAATTGTTGCAGATTTATTAAAAAAGAAAAACTGAAATACCACATGGGCAAACTCCATGTGGACTGTCATGTGTCTTGCCTCTCCTCAGTGTGTGGAGACAACCAGGCACTGCTCATCACTTGTCCAATACAGTCCCCACAGTGAAGCATGGCGGTGGCAGCATCATGCTGTGGGGGTGTTTTTCAGCTGCAGGGACAGGACGACTGGTTGCAATCGTGGGAAAGATGAATGCGGCCAAGTACAGGGATATCCTGGACAAAAACCTTCTCCAGAGTGCCAAGGACCTCAGACTGGGCCGAAGGTTTACCTTCCAACAAGACAATGACCCTAAGCACACAGCTAAAATAACGAATCAATGGCTTCACAACAACTCTGTGACTGTTCTTGAATGGTCCAGCCAGAGCCCTGACTTAAACCCAATTGAGCATCTCTGGAGAGACCTAAAAATGGCTGTCCAACAATGTTTACCATCCAACCTGACAGAACTGGAGAGGAACTGCAAGGAGGAATGGCAGAGGATCCCCAAATACAGGTGTGAAAAACTTGTTGCATCTTTCAAAAGAAGAATCATGGCTGTATTAGCTCAAAAGGGTGCTTCTACTAAATACTGAGCAAAGGGTCTGAATACTTAGGACCATGTGATATTTCAGTTTTTCTTTTTTAATAAATCTGCAACAATTTCAAAAATTATTTTTTTTGTCTGTCAATATGGGGTGCTGTTTGTACATTAATGAGGGAAAAAATTAATTTAAATGATTTTAGCAAATGGCTGCAATATAACAAAGAGTGAAAAATTGAAGGGGGTCTGAATACTTTTCGTACCCATGTATATACTGTATAATTGTTTTAGCTGTAAGCTAAAAATTTTCAAGTTTAAATAATTCATTTTACAAATATATTTGTTTTAGAGAAAAAGTGTTTTTTTCCCATTTTGAACCTTCATCTCTGAAGAAACTGGATGTGATAGAACAATTAGATTGACAACACCTTAAATTTTTCAGAGAATAGAAATATGTTGTTTTTTTTTTTTTGCAGACCAGTGTGATGTTTCAAAAATATCAGTAACAGTATCACAAAAATAGTTGTGTGAGAGAGAGAAAAATGTCTAAACCAGCTAGCTAAACAAACAGATGAATATCGATAAACAATAAGAATCGCCACTGGAATGGCTCAGAAATCATGTACTTTAAATAAAGCACAGTAACTACAAGGTTCAGAGCAGTACTGTCAGGGTGCCTCATCAAAGCCAACTAGAAAACAATTGTGTTTGCCCAAAAAACATCCATTACTAAATTCATTTAATCACTTTTACGACACAAACCAATCAGAGTTTCATCTAAACATGTTTTGACTTTGAATTAATTATTTTAATAGCATACTTTGCACTGGCATTTCAATCTTTTATCAGACTTATCCATAAATTAATAATGCCAGCCATTGTTGTGTTATTAATCTATGTACAAGTAATATAACATTAAATCCACCAAGTAAAAGATTTGCATAATGGAAAAAACACAATTAACGAACCTGTTACTGTGGAAGCGGTGAAGAGGATCAGTCCTGTGGCAAGATGAAAGTTGGCAACCAAAATCACTAATGTCCAAAGTGCCTTCATCGCTAGCATTTCCTCGTTGCGACAATAAAGGAAATGGCTCTTCGGGAGCCAGGAATTTCTCATATAAATTTTCAGACATTTTCAGCATTAAGTCACTAAAAAAATACGAAACAACAGATATTAATCAAGTCCTAACATTAGAGAAACTATTTCTAGATGTAGGAAGAAAATATTAATAAATTCACTTAAATATCATAAAGTTTCGCCTAGACCCAATGGACTGCCTTACAATCAACAGCATCCTTTATTTGTGAGAGAATATTTTTTTTTTCTTGTTATACTAGACCTTATTGCACTGAGAGACATGTTTCTCCAATCAGATACTAAAATCGTAATATTAGCCCCCTTGCTTAATTAGATAGCTTAGAATGTTCCTGATTTTAGCATAAACATTAAACAACCTGAAAGTTTACAGCCCTTTAAACAATTCGATAGAGTACTGTTAAACTAATCTTCCTTTTCCATTGTTTTTCATTTGAAAAAAATAAGAAAATACCATTCACATAACTCGGTTGTATAATATCTATGGTGTCCGATTTATCTAATATACTTAAGTTATAAAGTATGGTATTTCAGCTACAGTACTGGAATGTCGGTTCCTCATTTACAAGATAAGCAATCTGATGTGTATGCTTCACAACGTGACTGGAAAATTCTAGCACCACTGAAAATGATACAAACTGAAAAGATAATGTTTCATGGACTTGTCAGATCAGGACATGCGTTTTATTGCTAGGATGCACCTCTTGCCTGCCTCACCTTCCAGTGAAATAATCTGTTTTGATCCATCAGAAGGATCATCGCACACAGTGTTTTAAACCCAGTAGTGACCAGTGCTGAACAATGGCATATAATGCAAAAAAATCCCTGAAAAAAAATCTCATGTTACTTATGTTGTGTAATCCATGCCAGTTATTCACTCGAACCATCCAAAACATGTGAAGAGCATGCTTTTTCAATTTAAAAGGCCTTTCCAATGATGCTTTAGTTTCTCATTTATGATTTGCACTTTTAATTCTATTTAACAATACTTTATCAAAATAAAAAAGGTTTTGAGCTTACAACTGAATAACTGATATGTGGATTATGTAACAAAAGTAACATGAGATTTTTTTTTTCCCCTCCCTTTTCAACTGACATTTTTCACATTCTTTGCAGTTGATCATCGTTGGTCACTATTGAATCCCATTCTATTAGAAACTTTGTAATATCTTTTCTACACAAACACGAGATTGAAATTTTTCTTGACCACCACTACAAACTATAAGGGGTGAGTAACATATAAAAGAGCAGTACTTTTGGGTGAAACTTTCCGTTAATATCAGTTTTCATGCAACTGTGAATATTTGACATAAATAGATTACTAGAGAAAGAAGTACAAAAAACAGAATTGGTTACATGACTGGATGTAGGAATACTAGAACACAAGAAGCGTCACAAAGGAGAGGCAGCCACCAAGCTTGTTTTGTTACTTGATTGCATTATTGTCCCAACATCTTGTCCAATATGTTTGTAAAGGTAGCCAAGGTTTAAGCTTCAACTACAGCACCTAACTCTTTAGATTTTTACATTTCTACAATGGATGGACCAATATGATGAGAGATCATATAGTCTGTCAACTCCTCAATTTCCTACTGCAAAATGTGTATCCTATTAACTGGTATACTTTTAATAATGAAAGTCACTTTCAGAAATGTTGTATCATAAAATAACTATAAACAAAAAGACTTAAAATACATTAATGAATAGATTCGTTGTGCTTACCTGTTATATAAATTCAGGAAAGAATCTGAATCTGGTCCATGTGAAGCACATTGCTGACTAGGATGGGGCTGAGCTACTTATCACTCCTCCTATTAACATATAACAAAACATTATACATGTTGTACAATTAATAAGTTTTAAAAACATCTAAATACATTGAAACAATGAAAATAAGACATACATTACTTTGCAAACTGTACATTTAATCAACAAAATGCTTAACTGTATCAATAAATAAGAGGAAAGCTTTGACTCTACCTAATTTCATACTAAATCTTGAACGCATTCAACCATTTTTTTTAAATTCCAAAGAAAATGAACAACACAAATTGTCGACATTACTATTAATAATGTATATCTGCCAGATGCCTTTACCCGAGTCAACCATAAAGTTCGGGCTTTATGACAACTGCTCAGGGTTACATGTGCACTTTTTAACAGCTTAAAGCCTCCGATTGCTTACCTACCAAGACTTGGAGCGGCACATTTATTATATAAAGTCTAAGGCCCTGACCGCTGCGCCACATTGCCTGTAATGCTTTCCTTTTCGGAAACTATAAATAGCGGACTACGTGCCTCTAAGCAGATCCTTTAAGCTAACAACTCTGGAGAATTACCGAAACAATAATGAAGGTGGAACTGTCCAGTTGTCCACAATAACACAACTCGGTCACCCTTCTTTGGCTCACTGGATCACAACAAAAACACCCCCGGATATGCTGAAAACAATCTAATGGTTCTACGGAAACCCCCTAAAGGTACCCGATGGGGCAATGGGTCCTTGTTGACTTGCTCCAAATAGGTAAATGAGTTGGTAACCCAGCATTTATAATAAATAAGATGAAACATAAGCGGTCCTCTAAAGGTACCCGGACAATCCAGCACTATCCCCGTAACACGCCCGTTTCTTCCATTCGTTGTTGCAGTCCCTGTCAACCGAATTGCCACTGTTATAGTCACATAAAGGTAACGATCTCATTTGTTTACTCCGTTCACTCTGAGTGAACTTCACAACGTATCCCCCATGATGACGCCTCGTCTCACAACCGTCTATTTTTTTTTAATTAAAAGCCCTGCCATCGTCATACGTCTGCAGTAACCAATCCACAATAAACATTCAAAATCTAAGGAAAATACTATATTACAAACCAGTTAACCCTGGGCAGGGAATTATTGTTGTTGCTGATGTGATTTGACTAAAGCCCTTCGACGTAGGAAAAATGACTTCCTGTCTCTTTTCCGGGAGCAAGGACAGCCTCTTCCGCCGCTAGGGCGAGCATGTAGAGAATCGCAGCGCCCCCTACAGTTTGGAGGAGATAGAAAGAGTTCAAACACACACTGTTTGGCTTTTCAATGAGGGGACTCTGACCAATTAAACATGTGAGAGCATTAAACATACTATTTCTGTATATACAGTACAGTACATGAATAATAACATAGATAGATATTTGTCATTTCTGTTAAAGCCTTTTAGACTGCCTTGCTTTTAATAGTATAGTGCAACTTTTTAACATTGCAACAGGTTAAGTGCTTTTATTCAAGTACTTGGCAATCTTGCATTGATCACTGATATGTGAAATGGAATGTCTAAGTCTAAAAGGTTTGAGAAAATTGTTTAGCTCAAGAAGGCTCCTGTTACACTTCTTTAAATTGGGGTGGTAATCAAAGCAATAGGTTCACTACTAAGCTTTTACTGTGATGTGTTTAATTATACTGTGGTAGGCTGGCGCCCTGCCCGGGGTTTGTTTCCTGCCTTGCATCCTGTGTTGGCTGGGATTGGCTCTAGCAGTCCCCTGTGACCCTGTAGTTAGGATATAGAAGGTTGGATAATGGATGGATGGATGTTTAATTATAGCATTGCACTGGGTAAGTTTAAAGCTTATCTAAAATATGAATCATTGGGATGTAGGAGGAAAACTATAGAATACACATAGAAAAACAAAAGGAGAATGTGCAAGCCCCACAAAGTAAGTGGTCGAACCAGGATTCCAATTCATTCTTCTGGCATTATTGGGCAGCAAAGCGTGTCAATGACCCAATCGGATTCAAAATCTGGACTTGTATAATCAAATATAAGGCTTTAAGCTTTTATTTTCCTTTACCAACAAGCCAAATGTGCAGAAATAAAAATTATGTTCTGTTTATTATATATTGCAAAGTCAAGTAATATTAAACCTAAAATAAAACTAAACTCCTGTGTGTGTGTGTGTGTGTGTGTGTGTGTATTCAGTCACCAGAAAAGGTTAGTTAAAGTGCATTGACAAGCATTTATTATACTTCACTTAGTCAGCATCCCAGCTGGGTGTTGAACTGACATTACTGTGCTGCAAGCTGGGCTACTTCACCACGTATCCTCATGTTGCTAATAAAAACTTAAGAAAGCTAACATTAAACTCACATATGTGTAAAATAAAAAATGCGCCAACAAAGATATTTGAGCAAACAGCTTTATGACATTTTAAAATATGTTTTCATTAAATGAAAAAGTGAACAGTATTTTCTTTAGATTATCCAGTATTCTGGTGCAAGATAAAAAGACACTTTCTTTTGGAACTCGGATCCCTAGCCTCAGAGCCACCACTCTGCCCATTGAGTCAGAGAAACAATAGAAATAACTATTATTAATAATATGGGCTCAGTGGCACATTACTGTGTACATGTGTATTCATTAATCAAGTTTAATCAACCTAATCTAATAAGAGACAAAAGAAATATGAGGATCCCATAGACACGTTTCACTTGAATCCACTTCCAGGTGCTGGGTAACATCCGGATTCTGAAATTTGTGCTATCCCCCTCCCCTCAGATCTGCTGCTAATAGTTTACTTATATGCAGTTGTTACTACTTTTGTTTTTATTAGTTATTATCTATTACTATTTCAATGTGTTAATCTCAATTAATTTACCTATTATTTATTTATAGCATCGTACACTATTGTTCATTGCTCGCCTTGCACTTGTGATTGTGTATACGTTGCACCGCGAGTCTGGGGAACGTTATTTCTGGTCACTGTCTGCTGCAACACTGTGTATGGATGGCATGACAATAAAGCCAATTGACTTACTTGATTTCGTTTTTATAAGTGTTAACGTCACCGAATTCGTCCCGTTAACTCTACGATTATGCAAGTAGACCTCGCCTTTTAGAACAGGCCTTCCCTTGTCACATGACAGATTTCGCGACCTCATTAAATGAATTGCTGAACACATGATCGACAGCCAATAGTAGTAAGCAAACCTTTCACATGACACACTGGGTCAACCCACGTGACACTTTTAGTCTCTGGTTTTGGAGACTATGTTTTGTTAACCTTAAGAGATTTTTTTCCAGCTTGAATGGATTTTCCAGATAGTAACAGGTGACGTTGTTTACTTAATCGTCAGAGGATTGTTTAGCGAAAAGGAAAAAGAAGGATTTTATACAACCGGTTATTATTGGTGAGATGGCTGGAGCTGGAAAAACGGCGGCTGTACCTCCCTCCGTGGTTCACGACAGAAGCAATTTCCTCGGCGCCAGGATCCCCACAGAGGTGGATGCCTTGCCCAAACATCTTCAAGATCTGGATAAAGAAGCGTTCAGAAAACTTTTGAGGGGTACGCAGTCCTCCTGTTTTTGTTACTCGTGTGTCTTTTGTGCAGTGAACACTAAAGCAGGAAAAACCGTTTTTTATGATTAAATATTCCCGTTTGTCTCTTAATATTTTTCTGCTTATTTCGGGACCAACAATCATAGGTGCTTGCTGCACGTTTTCACAATAATCAGTGTTAATATCGTAGGCTGTTATTCCTGCTTAACTAGAACAAGGTTGATAGTCAGTCAGGTTTTAAACTTTTATAACTTAAAGGAAAGCACGCCATTTTAAGTTGATTATGTTCAAAATGCAAGGCATAGATTTTTGCGTTGGAGAGATGGTTACTGTTGTTTGTGTGTGTTCTTTATCGTTTTATACCCTTTCCCTTAAGATGCACGCAGACCCACTTTCTTTCATTCTGTTTGATATTGATCTTTGTGCAAGGTCAAAAAGAGGTAATTCCCGTGCTAACTATAGTATGTCAAATATAACAACTGCACTTGGTTGTTCTTGTCAATGTGGGGATGTAGGATTACACAACTACAAACTGCATGGGATGACCGAGTACATGACTCCATGCACATTTTGCAGCAAAGTCTCCCATTTGTAAATATTAACACGCTTGCTGCATTCTGACAGTACCTTTTCAACTCACAAACCTGCCACTACGACTGAAGACAAAGTAATATCTGTCACTGGGGATGTCATATTTTTCACAAATTGTGATCTCCTAGCATGCCTATGACTCTCTACGATTATGTAAATGAAGTCTGTGATTGAAAAACCCTGGAAAGTTTAAGCAATTAGCCTTTACTGCTGTACCCTTGTATGTATGTATGTATGTATGTATCTATACTAATAAAAGTCAAAGCCCTCACTCACTCACTCACTCACTCATCACTAATTCTCCAACTTCCCGTGTGGGTGGAAGGCTGAAATTTGGCAGGTTCATTCCTTACAGCTTCCTTACAAAAGTTGGGCAGGTTTCATTTCGAAATTCTACGCGTAATGGTCATAACTGGAAGCTGTTTTTCTCCATTTACTGTAATGGAGATGAGCTTCAACGCCGTGGGGGCGGAGTTTCGTGTGACATCATCACGCCTCCCACGTAATCACGCAGTACATAGAAAACCAGGAAGACCTCAAAAAAGCGCTGAAGAAAACATTCATTATATAATTGAGAAGGCAGCGAAACAATAAGAAGCGGCGGTGACATATACAACCATATTCATGAGTTCTGCTACTGAAAACAAAGCACGATGTAAACCTACACTTTAAATTAAGTTCATAGACAGGCTGCCGCTGGCATTTGTAATTTAGTGCCTGCCCATATAAGGCCGTCCGTCAGCGGCAATCCAATAGCAAACTGCCACTAAATATTCACGGGTGAAGGACTGTGCTTATGGAGAGGAAGATGAGATGGTCAGGGTGGTGTTTGACACAAACTCAGCGAAACTGCGAGAGAAAGTTTTAAGTGCCAGGACTAAGGTAACATTAAATACAGCCATGGACATAGCACGAGATGGCACCAGCACAGCTGGGAAACTTCGATGCATGTACACCGAGTGGCTCACGTGAACTGGCGCAGTGCACAGATAAAAAGCAACAGTTCCAAAGAGCCCTGAACAAAAACAGAATTACACAATTGAAAAGGCAGCAAAAATATGAAGCGCCTGATACATACAAGCATATTCATAAATCCAACTACTGCGGAAACAAAGCACACGTTGAAAAAAGTCAATGTCCCGCTAAAGGAAGACAGTGTAAAAAAAACCATGCAGTGTGTCAGGACTCAGATAAAGAAGAAGACGAGCTGTTTATTGATGCAGTAAGAAACGAATCGATGAATGAAACCTGTCATCTTTACAACGATTGACAAACACGGAATGTAACTTGAACACAACACATCCTACAAATACGAACCTGATTGAAAGAAATAATGATAATCAAATCCTTGATGACAGCAACACTCAGTAACACTCACAAAACAAATACTGTATATTGACAGTCATGTTACGTTATTTTTAAAATGTTCCCTTTTCTTTTCTAGCTTTTTAACACACTACTTCTCGCTGCGATACACGGGTATATATATATATATGTATATATATATATATATATATATATATATATATATATATATATATATATCGATCTACATACTCGAATAATGGATACTTTATTCGCCATCAATGATTGTTTTGGTAAAGCCATACTCAGTGTATTCATTAGATGAGCGGTAAAAAGTAAGAGCGAGGGGAGGATGACTTATTGAGGCATGCAGGCTGTAGTGCGCGTCAACTCTATCTGAATTGCGCGATCACATTTGAAAAAATATATCTTTTCAAGTTCTATTTAGTCCATATGTGTCAAACTCAAGGGCTGCCCAGCATGTAATTATATCCGGCCCGCGAGATCATTTTATATACTGTATTATTGTTATTAATGGCCCGGGTATATGAAGCGCTGGTAACACAATAAACTACAGATCCCATAATGCAGCGCTTCAGCTGCCTTGCGAACACTTACGCGTTAATCAAGTCTAGCTTATGATGCTGCAAGTTATTGCAAGCTAGCTCACACGATGCTGAAGAGAAAAGTTGATTCTGAAAATAGAGCCTTTAAAACCGATGGGAGGCTGAGTATATGTTTACTGAACCCGTGTGTCTCATTTGTGGAGCTAATGTGGCTGTAATTACAGAATTTAATCTAAGACGGCACTATGAGACAAAACATCAGGGTAACCTGAATGCAATGCAGAAGATACAGAAAGCAGAAGAATTAAATAAGAATCTGACACTTCAGCGGACGTTTTACCCGTGCACAATCACAAAGTGATTTCAAGTGAAGCTGCTTTTATGGGAGACACAAATGCACCAGTGCAACTTGCCCCACTTTCCCTGTTGCCAAGTAATGTTAAACCAAGTCGTCACTACGGTGTTCCCAAATCGCACTTTGCTGATAAACTGAGCGCACTGAGTTTGCACGGCGCTTTGGTGACTTTGAAGAACAAAAAAAGTCCGTCTACATGCGGCTCGAACCTTGTGCATGTTTGGTAGCACATATCTGTGTGAGAAGCTCTTCTCAGTGATAAAGACTAACAAAACAGCACACAGGAGTCGCCTCACTGATGAGCACCTGCAATCCATCCTGAGAATCTCCACAACACAGAACCTCACACCAAACAGAAACGAACCTGTTGCCAAAAAGATGCCAGGCGTCCAGCTCTAAAATGACATATGAGCAAAGACAACTGAATGATTTGATTTGTTATTGCTGAAAGGAACACATTTTATTTATATTTCTAGGTTTTGTTATGCAGCATGTTCATATTTGAATTTGTATAATTTTGACAGGATATATTTTTATGGAGAGCAAAATCTTTTGGGATATTTAAAATCTAAGTTTATTTTTATATAAAATTACATAAGAGTAAAGAAATTTGAATGTTTGTTCTTTTAACGTTTACTTTATTTCTAACTTGTATAATTTAGACAGGATATATTTTTATGGAGAGCAAAATATTATAAGTTGTTTAAGGTTTGAGTTGATTTATTCACGAATAATATTCCTGTCTGTTTTTACCATTCCTACCAAAGATATTTCTGTCGACTAAATAAAAATTCCTTCTATTTAAAATTTAAATAGAACTTGAACAAATACGATAGTTCATAATATCCACGCAGACTTGCACGTAAGAGCGGGAGTTATCCGTTTTAACAAGCAGCGTATTGCACTGATACGAAATAGCTGTGTGTGTATATATGTAGATATGTATGTATATGTATATATGTTTATATATGTGTGTGTGTGTATGTATGTATATATATATGTATTTGTGTGTATATATGTAGATATATATATATGTATATATATGTGTGTGTATATTTATGTGTATATGTATAGATATGTATATATATATATGTTTATGTGTGTGTGTGTGTAAATATATAAATATATATATATATATGACAGCAACACTCATCACTCACAACAGTGACAAAACAATTACATTGACAATAATGTTACGTTATTTTCAAAATGTTTCCTTTTCTTTTTCATTGCTTCTTTAACACACTACTTCTCCGCTGCGAAGCGCAGATATTTTGCTAGTGTATAATATGTGGCACTGTGTCTTGGTAGTTAGGACAGTTGTTCCAGAGTCCTTGGTGTGTATCACAGTCCAGGCACTGCCTGCATGAATTTTACATGTATTCCCAGTGTCTGTCAAGGTTGCTCCTAAGACACACACATTCCAAGGAATATGCTGTTTGGTTGGCAGCATTATATTTTTTCAGTTTGTTTAATTTTATGTCGTATTGGATTGGGAACTTCCTATGTTGCATCTCATGTAACTGGAAAAAAATGTTTTTTAGAAATGTGTCTAACTTTACATATAATTTATTAATCTTCAAAGGTAAATTCAAATGCAAACCACAGCAAAAATATAGAATGTATAAGACAACAGAATATGTTCTATGTTCCCATAACCTCTGGCTGGAGTAAATGACAGGATGTTGCCTAGTGGCAGCAGGCAGAAAAGATTCCCAGAGGCAGTTCTTCTTGCACTCTGGTGGAATGAGCCTGTGACTCAAAATACCTTTTGGGCACATGATTCCTGTATATTCTAAGTTTATTGCGCTAACTAAGATGCAAAAAGTTGTGAGAAACAGGAGACAAAGATAACTGAGCAAGCGAATCACATGTGTGGTATTGGCTGCTAAGACAAAGATCTGTGGCATCCCACAGATGAGGTACGTAGTTCAACAGTTCTTTAATGAACTGTAATTTTTTTGATTTTTTTCAAAATTTAAGTTCTGATAAATTAGTGTCGTTATTTATGGTAGTAAACAATGACAATTAATAATATTAGATACAAAAATAATCCAACAAAACACCAAGCACAAAATGACACAGTCCAGTTTTGCAGATGCTGATAATGTTGGTGTAATTATGAAATGAAATACAATGTGAACAGCCTCCTGAAAGTCATGTAAAGTTTTTTATCCTACAGTTTTTATATTAAATGTATTAACATTTATAAATGTAGGCATTAAAGCACAAAATTACATTCAGTAACATGTAGTATCATGTAGTAAAAAATGTTCTCGTATTCAAATATGTTTTTTCTCAAGGACTTTTATTTGGTGTTTTGCACATTTAATTCTCAATTTCTATCCTTATTACCTCAATCTGGGGTGTGCTTATTTGTTTTAGGAATTAAACAAATGTGGCATTGTTTTTCTGATTTTGCTTGGAATTTTTTTTTTTTAACTTTGTTACATGAACAGCTGTTTGTATAATACTTTAAAATGGAAATGCAGTGGAAATTGTTGCTTTTCATTGGCATTCATTATGTTTTTGCTTTTTACTGACTCCAGTTAAGCAGCTTGTTTAATTAAATGGCCTTTCTTGTGGTCATTTGATAGTCAAATTGCTATATTTAATTATAACCTTTTGTTATGAGTTATATTACAAAACTTTTTTCTTTCATTTTTCTTTTTCCCAGAAAAAGTTTCTGTCTTAATTAAATACAAGTAGAGACAAATAAAAAGCTGATTTTAAGTGTGATGAAAATAGTAATGAATAACATAGAGGCACTGTGACACATGAGGTTTCTTTTCCATTTATGAGATTATTCCAAAAAAAGAAACTGTTGCCCTGAAGACACAGGAAATTTATGCATACATGTTAATTCCCGTTAAAGGTGAAAGATCCCAGTTTAAATAATGGGAAAAGCTGTGAAATGCCATTTAATTAAGTAAAGTGCAGGGATTGATTGGAGCACGAACCCTAAATTTTCTAAATACCCCTATGTTAAGGAATTTAGTTTTCTTCTGTTGTCCAAAGATATATGGTCAGGTAGATTTAATTTACATGTCTCTTAATTAACTAGGAATGAGTAAGTGTGCATACAACCGGTGGTAGATTGGCTTATCTAAGATGAACTTGTAGCTTCGTTTTACAGGGTACATTCTAGATTCCTTTTGCTTCAGACAGGTAGGCAGATTTGTAAAACAATTTTGTAAGTGTATGTACAAAGTAGTAAGGGAACAAAGACCAAATATTTGTTAATAATATAATTATAGTGTAGTTTAAAAGGTTATTCAGACAGTTCCACTATAGTATTTTAAAACATGCTGTATGTCGTCACACACAAATGGCAGTAAGCCTTTTTCATATTTCTGATTAGACTAACCAGTGTCCCTTGTTTATTACCACAAAATTAATCTTAAAAAACTTTGTGGAAAATACAGACTATATTTTAAATTAAACTTTTTAATTTCAGCTGTAGTAAAAGCTCTGGAAGGAGAGGACAGCCGAGAATCTGTTAGAAAAATTGCAGAAAGTGGAGTGGTGCCTGAAGAAAGGATGAGCTACATTATTGCCGGAATGTACACTTTATTGAAGGAGGCATTAAGGCTTCCACTGTCATCTCTTAAACAAGAGGTATGGTTTAAATATTTTTTACAGCAACTGTCTTCTCATTCACAAAACTGCACAATATCATAATTGATGTTAAATGGCATGTTTGGTATTGCCCAGCTTGTCCTGTCAAGAATTGTAGACTTTGTAATTTTCCTTTCACATACATCACATTAAATACAAATGCTCTTTTGTGAACTTAGTACCATATTTGTATATCCAGCTTGGCATTGCATATAACAGTCATGCTGTATTGGTCATCATCAGTGAAGGTATTGTCTCTATTTCATTAGGTTTAGGTTTAGTTTATTTATATAGCACATTTACAACAGCCACACGACTGACCAAAGTGCTGTACATTTAGAAACAACAACATAAAATAGAAATATACGATTTAGCCAAAAGAAGCACAGCAGAAACACATAAAAATAATTTGTATAAATATATCTATACATATACATATATCTACACTTACACACATCTAGGTAGGCAAAATAAGGCCTAGTAAGCCAGAGATAACAGATGTGTTTTTAAAATAGATTTAAAAATAGTCAGACTAGGAGCCATTCGGATTTCAATAGGCAGATCATTCCAAAGACGAGGCCCAATTACCGAGAAAGCACGGTCACCTCTACGCTTTAGTCTGGAGTGTGGAATTAAAAGAAGGTTCTGATCACCGGATCTCAAACTTCTCAGGGGTATATTGGTGAAGCAATTCAGATAAATAGATGGGTGCTTGTTGGTGTAGTGTTTTAAAAACAAATAATAAGATTTTAAAATGTATTCTAAATTGAACAGGCAACCAATGAAGGGACTTCAGAAGCGGAGTCACATGATCCATTTTTTTCTTTTTTAAAAGAAATTTAGCAGCTGCGTTCTGGACCAATTGAAGACGGGCAATTTGGGATTTGGAGATGCCATAATAAAGAGAGTTGTAATAGTCGAGGCGAGATGTAATAAAAGCATGTATGGCCATCTCCAGGGTCTTGTCAGTGAGATAAGGTTTAATTTTTGCAAGCGTGCGAAGCTGATAAAAGCTCGATCCGATCACGGCAGAGACTTGTTTGTCAAGTTTTAATGAGTCATCTAACAGGACACCCAGATTCCGAACCTGTGAAGACCTGAAAGCTGATAAAGGTCCCAGGTCAAATTCCGGGGCCTTCATATGTTCAGAAGGGCCAAAGACTATCACCTCAGTCTTCTCTTCATTTAAGGATAAGAAGTTTTGGGATAGCCAAGATTTAACTTCATCTAAACAAGAGAACAAGGCATTCATAGTCAGTGGATCATTTTTCTTAAAAGGTAAATAAATTTGTGTGTCATCAGCATAAAGGTGAAATGATACCCCATGTTTTCTAAAAATAGAGCCTAGAGGTAGCATATACAGAGAAAATAAAGTGGGAGACAACACAGAGCCTTGAGGAAGACCACAGGAGAGAGAGGACGTTGAGGAGGAGAAGTCTCCTAGCCTAACCATGTATTTTCTATCAGATAAAAATGACTGAAACCATTTTAAAACTGTGCCAGAAAGACCCACCCAGGACTCTAGTCTATTCAGTAATATCGAATGATTGATAGTGTCGAAAGCAGCTGATAAATCTAATAGAACAAGGACCACAGAATCCCCCGTATCAGTGGCTAAAAAGATGTAATTTAACACTCTCAAGAGGGCTGATTCGGTACTGTGGGCCGCCTTGAAACCAGATTGAAAATGCTCAAACAAATTGTTTAAAGCAAGAAAAGATTGAAGTTGGAAAAACACAATCTTTTCCAAAACCTTAGAAAGAAACGGTAGGACCGAGATAGGGCGATAGTTTTTTAAAACTGACAAATCGAGTGAAGGTTTCTTGAGGAGGGAGTAATAGTAGCCACTTTCAAATTAGAAGGAACCATGCGCCTGTTGAGAGGCACTTATTAAAAAAGGATGCTAAGCCCTGGTCCGATCGAATCAATGATTTGTGTTAAAACCTAGTCTAGGATGGATAGCGGAATATGGAGAGGCACTTATTAAAATGGCTTCAGTTTAACAATAGTATCTTTGAGTGACTGTATAGAGACTGGTTCAAAAGTATCCCAAGACATAGACAACGGCAGAGGAGCAGGCTGCTTGGTAGAGAAGATATGGGCTCCCAGACCAGGTTTACTTACTTTATCTTTAAAAAATCTCGAGAAGCTTTCACAAAGGGCAACAGAAGCAACTGACCTAGTGTGTACCGGGGGATTGACAACAGAATTAATAACGGAAAACAAGACCTTAGGTCTAGACTGATTATGCAAAATTAAATTAGAAAAATAGGTTGCCTTAGCTGATTTGGCAGCTCTCTGATAAGCCGATAGACTATCTTTGAACAGCTGTAGAGAAATGTGTAACCTGTCCTTTTTCCACTTACGCTCAGCCTTTCTACAAATCTGCCTTAGTAGCCGAGTCTCTGCAGAATGCCACACTTCAGATTTAGGTTTGAGCTTAAGAAGTTTAAAAGGAGCAGTTTCATTCAATACATCAAGCCAAGCATTTTGTAACAGACTGAGATGTTCGTCTGCATCCAAGTCTGATAATGGAGAGTCCAACAGTAGATGAGAACAAAGCTTTGTAAAACACTGACTAAAATTAACACTAAACTGAGGTGAGTATACCCTAGTCAGAGATGTCACTTTAGAAGAAACATAAGGAAGGCTAGGAAGGCACATGGAAAATAAAACAGGCTTGTGATCAGAGAGCATAAAGTCAGAGACAATAACCTCAGTAATATCAACTCCATAAGAGAGGATGAGGTCAAGAGTATGTCCATGAATGTGAGTGGGACTTTTAACCCACTGTGTCAGATTAAAAGCCTCGATTAGATTAAGAAATTCCCTCGAGAGAGGGTTTGACTGACAACAAACATGAACGTTAAAATCGCCCATCAATAAAAAGCGATCAAATTTAGTAACAATATTACCAATAAAGTCAGTGAATTGCTGAAGAAAGTCCTTATCTGAGTGAGGAGGACGGTAAATCAGCCCTAGGCAGATAGGACCGTTCCAGTCGAGGTGAATAAGTTGAGCTTCAAAGCTGGTATAAATATCCGGAGAGATCGAGGAACACTGCGCTCGATGAGAGTATTTCATCTTGGTAAATTGGTCCGTCCCACAGAGAGATGATTGTTCTGTTTAAATTCATTATTCACACTGGGTGACTCTGTTAAAACTGACTCATGTTAGTAATTTAGCATCCTTCAGGTAAGAGTGTCACACAAGTATCGGATATTGTGTGAATGTCCCTTAGAAGTCAAGGCATGGATCAGTATTATGAAATCATGATGCCCCAATTTGACTTCTTTGAATAAAGCAGTTCAGCTTACTTTATAGCCAAGGTTATTAATGGACAATATTTTAACAGATGTTAGTTATTTATCATACACATGCATGCTGTCACATTGTTTTCATGAAAGTTGTATTATTAGCCAGTTTGCTTATCAAAAACAAAGTATATTACCATTTTGTCTTTAAATTGGTCGTTTCTTTACCTGCATGACTGAGTTTATTGCTTCCTGATCCAGCAACCATTTTTGTGAATAAGTGCTTCCTTGTTTCTACACTCCACGTAATTTTTCTCTAGTTTCCTTAAGTGTATGTTGTATTATTTGCTTATGTCATTTAGAATTATGAGAATCCAAATTTTGTATCAGGGTGTAGCATTGCTGTCCTATGGCTATGGTAGCCTGGCCATCATTTACAGCCCAGTCCATGTCTCTGAAGTTTATCTCTCTTTTTTAATTGTATATAAATTCTGCCAAATTTAATGAATGAAGTCTCCATAATGCTACATTTTTATTCTAATATAAAATTAATTTATATTCATTCCATTTATTTGTGTAGTGGAAATGAACCATAGGCCAAAATGGTTCTGTGAAATAACTGTCCTTTTTTTTTAATGTTTTTGAATATTCCCTATCATTTACTGTCAGTGTTGATTTTTCTAATTTTGCTTTGAAAGTGGCCATTCAGCCTGTCAGGGTGTACATGGGAACAGTTAAATAATCCTCCCGTGATATTAGTACAATTGATAAATCCACTCAGTGTGACACAGTGTCATGATATTAAGAATTATTTGAGGGTGTCTATTTAAACCCCTCATATAAGCATGTTAATATGGGCCCAAGTGATTCTGAAGGGAACAATCACTTTCTTGCAGGAAATAAAGCAAGATTTAGGTAATCTGGATCACTATACTTAATAGGCTCGAAAAACTGGCCATAACTTCTCCATATTTTATGCTACATGAGATTTAAAAGTTTTGAAGGATTTTTTACACCCCCTGGCTTTGTAATAAAGTGAAATTTGAAGTGTTAAATGCTAAGTTTTAAATATGTTTTTTTTTAGGTTTCATTCTGATTGTTGAAAATTTTTCCCTTTTATATTTTCAAGGTATTTAAAGAGGACTTGAGGGATCTAAGGTAAATGATTTGCATGCATTATAAATATATATTACAAAATATATAAAGAGGCAAAAAAAATTTGGGCTGGGTTGATCTAATTTCAAAGTTGGTTGCCTGGAATTGTTTTGGATAAGAAAGATCTGATGTTGAACAAATGAATGTGAAATTCAAGATTTGCAAGAAGATGATAGCATTTAAAAGTACCTGCACATTCAATTTATTTCAGTGCCTAAATCAGAAAAGGCAAAATGGAATCAGTGTGAGAAAATATGGATCGAAAACAAAGCCTGTTCCCAACTGACAGCGTCAGCACGTGCTTCAGCATGCACTGCACAAGGTGTGCTACCTGTTATATATCCCGTTAGACAGGATGATTACATTGGGAGAAGAGCGTGCCTTGTCTAGAGGCAGGGAGAAGAATATGCTTTCTTACCCCACAATGGTGGGCAGGCGACAGTGAGGGTAGATGAATGAGGAAGCTGTCTGAAATGTGTGGTTAGAGGGCTATTGGAGGACTCGGACACAGTGACTCCTGTATAAGCAGATCACTCTGGAATCCTGTAGTCATACCTGACCCATGGCTTAGGCAAGCTAGGCAATTGCATAGGGCCATAAGGAAGAAGACAATTGAGCATATAGTGAGTGACATCAAGCAGTCCAGATATTACTCCGTTATTTTGAATTGCATGCTTATGGTTATGCACCTTATTCCTGTTTTGGCCTGATTCCAGTGCTTAAAGTGGTGCTATGTATAATTTGAATTTTTGTGGTAAAGACTGTGATCTTGATTGGTGATATTTATATAAAAAAAAAAAGTGGCAGTATTCATTAAAAGGTTTTCTTCATAAATTCAACACTCAATACAGGTCTTTCACTAGATTGTTGCATGGTGTGTTCTGTAGTGTCTCCAGATGAAAGCTATAACGTAAATCCTACATAATTTGTTGCAGTTACCCATAGCACTTGGAGAGCGGCACATCTCTTGTGTGCTAACTAAATTGATTTCTAAGAACATCTGTATGGTTGTTTTTTTTTTTTTTTGTTTGTTTTTTAGTAGTAAACTCTTTCTTAATTTTTTTCCAAAATTTTTATTGTAACTGTTTCAGATGCAAATCTTTCCTAGTTAGGTCAGCTAGTGATTTTCTTATTTGCATCTCCTATTTAATTGGTAGCAGTTTAAAAAAAACCTAACAAAAGATACATTAGACACAGTTAAGCATTCGGAGTATGAACAAAGAAGTGAGAAGCAATTAGAAAAAAAGTACAGTGGGATGAAAAAGTTTGGGCAACCTTGTTAATAGTCATTATTTTCCTGTATAAATCGTTGGTTGTTACGATAAAAAATGTCAGTTAAATATATCATATAGGAGACACACACAGTGATATTTGAGAAGTGAAATGAAGTTTATTGGATTTACAGAAAGTGTGCAATAATTGTTCAAACAAAATCAGGCAGGTGTATACATTTGGGCACCACAAAAAAGAAATGAAATCAATATTTAGTAGATCCGCCTTTTGCAGAAATTACAGCCTCTAAACGCTTCCTGTAGGTTCCAATGAGAGTCTGGATTGTGGTTGAAGATATTTTGGACCATTCCTCTTTACAAAACATCTCTAGTTCATTCAGGTTTGATGGCTTCCGAGCATGGACAGCTCTCTTTAACTCACACCACAGATTTTCAATTATATTCAGGTCTGGGGACTGAGATGGTCATTCCAGAACGTTGTACTTGTTCCTCTGCATGAATGCCTTAGTGGATTTTGAGCAGTGTTTCGGGTCGTTGTCTTTTTGAAAGATCCAGCCCTGGCGCAGCTTCAGCTCGGATTCCTGGACATTGGTCTCCAGAATCTGCTGATACTGACTGGACCTCAACTTTGACAAGATTCCCAGTACCTGCACTGGCCACACAGCCCCACAGCATGATGGAACCACCACCATATTTTACTGTAGGTAGCAGGTGTTTTTCTTGGAATGCTATGTTCTTTTTCCTCCATGGATAACGCCCCTTGTTATGCCCAAATAACTCAATTTTAGTTTCATCAGTCCACAGCACCTTATTTCAAAATGAAGCTGGCTTGTCCAAATGTGCTTGAGTGTACCTCGAGCGGGTCTGTTTGTGCTGTGGGCGGAGAAAAGACTTCCTCTGCATCACTCTCGCATACAGCATCTCCTTGTGTAAAGTGCGCCGAATGGTTGAACGATGCACAGTGACTCCATCTGCTGCAAGATGATGTTGTAGGTCTTTGATGCTGGTCTGTGGGTTGACTCTGACTGTTCTCACCATTCGTCGCTTCTGTCTATCCGAAATCTTTCTTGGTCTGCCACTTCGAGCCTTAACTTGAACTGAGCCTGTGGTCTTCCATTTCCTCAATATGTTCCTAACTGTGGAAACAGACAGCTTAAATCTCTGGGACAGCTTTCTGTATCCTTCCCCTAAACCATGATGGTGAACAATCTTTGTCTTCAGGACATTTGAGAGTTGTTTTGTGACCCCCATGTTGCTACTCTTAAGAGAAAATTAAAGGAGGAGGGAAACTTACAATTGACCCCCTTAAATACTCTTTCTCATTATAGGATTCACCTGTGTATGTAGGTCAAGGGTCACTGAGCTTACCAAGCCAATTTGAGTTCCAATAATTAGTTATAAAAGTTTGAAATCAATAAAATGACAACGGTGCCCAAATTTATGCACCTGCCTGACTTTGTTTGAACGATTATTGCACACTTTCTGTAAATCCAATAAACTTCATTTCACTTCTCAAATATCACTGTGTGTGTCTCCTATATGATATATTTAACTGACATTTTTTACCGTAACAACCAATGATTTATACAGGAAAATAATGACTATTAACAAGGTTCCCCAAACTTTTGCATCCCACTGTATATTCCATTAGTAGCAATAATTGGCAACTAATTAAGAAAATGGCTAGACTGAGAACCTGCAATTACCTGGTTTAGGATTGGCAGCTGGTCCATTTGGATAATAGTCATCAGACAGGTGATTGGCATGAAGACAGACACTGGCTACTTGTTCAGAAAAACAGTAAGAAATTTTGACAGCAGGTTGTAAATATAGACTTAAAAATATATAAGCATTTAATAAATGCATACTGCACAATGTTCTCATCAGTTAGTCTTTTAAAGTGCATTTTTAAGCATGAGTCATGTTAACTTCAGGAATGCAAATTAGTGTTAGCTTAATGTTATTTCAAGCTAAGACTTTGCTCACCCTATAAGTATTACCTGAACACTGGCAAGTGGCAAACAAATACATAGACCCTTTGTTTATGCTGCTTTAAAGCTAAGTGTATGTATTTTTTCTTTGAATTTATTTAAAAAAAAAATGTGGTTTCCAATATTGTCAAAAACACTACTTTATTGCTGCATATTTATTCTGAAATGTCAAAACATTACCTATACTTCTCTGTAGTTAGAGTCCACTTCCCTGCTTATTTGTTCTGTTGGCACTGAGTTGAGAACCAGAGCTCTGTGTCATTGTGCTGCTGCTCAAAATTAGTTTCAGTGTAGAACAAACATTTTTATTTGCAGTAGGGCTGTCAAAATAAACAAAAATTAAGATTCAATTACACTAATAGTGAATCTGCATTCAAACATAGCTTCATTATTCTGGGTGCAATGTAGCCATTTGAGCTATATGTGTGTTTTCATATTCTTTCTTGTTATTTCTCAGATTTTCACTTTTTGCTCGTGGTATGCCTACAAAGAATTCAATTTGGAGGGGGTTGCCATGGAAGAAGGCTACAGTAGTGTCAGTAATGTTTACAGAAGATTGCACTGTTTTACTTGCACCACTTGTACTTTACTACTTGTAAATATGTAACAATCTTGGGTGATTTAAACCAGTGCACTACCTCAAGAAAAATGTTATTTTTTTTTATTAATGTAGAATTTTAAAACTATTACAAATGTTTCCAAAAGACTGCACTGCTGTCATTTTTGCCATGTTATTGTCTATGTGACAATCTCTGAGGCTTTTGAAGAAGTGCACGCCTAAGAATCGTATCGATAGGTAGAACTTTATTTGCCCCGGGGGGAATTTGGCTTATAACAAAAGCTCTTTAAATACCTAAATACATTGAAAATAAAAGAAAACAAAGATTCTATAAAACAACTGCTGCTTATAGACCTATAGTTTTGTGCGCGTCCCAAATCTAAGGTGTTGAACACCAGCATTTTCATAGCATTGCATCAAAGATGGGAATTTCTGTATTTGTTTCTAACAATATATAGCATACTTTTATTAAATGTGTCTCTTATCAGAAATGTTAAGAAACCTAACCACATATAAAACTATAGTTGGAAGTTTGTTTTAATGTGTATGAGTTTTTTTTTTGTTTTTTTTTTAAATGTCAGGCTTTATTATGTAACAAATGATATACACTGAAGTCTCCACTTAAAGATTTTTCATGAAACTTCAAATTTTGGCTTTGTAAGGTGGCTGCAGTTTTTACTCATAGTGGACTTTAAGGAGTCATTTGCTTTGTTAAGTCTTATTATATATGGTATTTAACAGAAATGTTTTCTGTGTTTTTTTTTTTTGTTTTGTTTTGTTTTTGTTCAGGATACCAGAAGAATTTATTTTGGATTTTGCCAGTGTAGTGTTTGGAAGCAGGTTTGTAGTTTTTTAGTGGTTTTGATAAGAGATTAGTTTGCCAGTTTTGCTTCCCTTTGAGCAAAATACATGCTATTCCAGCAGTTAATTAAATTTTCTTGCTAACATTGGTCATTCTTAAAATATTTAATATACCAAATGTTTTCTAGATGTCTGTCTATTGTTACCCTCTTTCACTATAATTATATAGCACATTTCACCAAGCAGATATGCCAGCCAATTGTTTTCATGGAGAAAAACATAACAATTTGGATATTAAATATTTGATTGTATTGTGTTTTTATTTAAAATATAATTCGAAGCACAATTTAAGTTCTAAACAGAAACTGCCAGTAGCAATGTGTTTGCACAGAACATGGAGAAGAGAGGGTATGAACGACATTTTACAACTTTGTGATGTATCTGTTCAATTTCAGTTTGTGCTGCAGTTTTTTTATTTGGCAGTTGGATTCTTTTCCAAGAAAAATGAGCTGCTATCTGTTCCTGATCTTGACCACCATAAAGACCATAGAAATAAAAAATAAAAGGTTAAATGGTAATAAGTAATGGCAGATTCAGTTGTATTATTTTTGGTGCATTGCAGCATGACTAGTTTGAAGTCAGGAAACCACTTTCAGTATCTGGATTCGTTTGTATTAGCACAACATTTTTTAAATAAGTATTTTATAATAGAATTCACATGCAAACTGTATATTTATATAAGAACAAATTATCTTTTATCAGGCGTGCTGAACTTGAGGCTGCTGCTGCACTGGAAAGGCCTCAGCTACCAAGCATTGTTGATTTTAAGTGGAGAGTTGATGTGACAATTTCAACAAGGTAAACATCAACATTCTTTCTGTGTTTACATCTGTTTATTCTCATGAGAAGTGCCAAAAACGTTTAATATTTTTAAAGTATGTACTGTACATGTCCATTCTACGTGTAAGAAACACCCATCGTCATCTTCATTTATATTTTAATAACTGAGCTCAACAGATACTTGTGTATTCTTTATGCAGAAATGTACAACAATGATTTTAATGTAGATATTAATGCATTTCTGCATGAATAATCTTTCTCCAAGATTTCTAAAAGTTGGCCACAAGTGCTTTTGTCAGTTTATATAACTTGCTTTATGTGTAATGTGATGCATGGCCAAAATTTTGAATTAAAAATTGAGGTGATTATTAGACAGTATTTAAAGTGAGTTCCACACACATTACCTTGTTGCCAAAATATTGCATAACAATCTGGTAAACAGTCAAATCATGGAGAACTTTTAGCCCCTTTGTTTGAATCCATAAAAAATATTCATTGGATTAATTTAAAATGGAACCTTTAATAAGACAGTTTATTTTAATTACAGCTCCCTAGCACGTGCTTTGCAGCCTTCAATACTTATGCAGATGAAGTTGTCTGATGGAACTGCTTATCGATTTGAGGTAAACGTTCAGCAGACAGAATTTTCCTCTGAGAACAATTCCTTCTTTTTAAAGATTGTTGAACCAGTGTTGGCATGTTTGTATTTATTTAGACAACTGTTGTTTGGTTGCAGTGGCTAGTGCTTATTCCAGCAGCACCAGTCCATCCTAGACCCACATGCAGGAGAAACACTGAAGTGGCCAGGTTCTAAATTGTGTCAACTGGAGCTGCAAGATGGCAAAGATTAAAAACACTTAAATCATGAGTGGGATCTTCCTTCTTTATTTATTGCTTTAATAACTGAGCCTAATAAATGAGCCCTTTTATATTGTTGGTGTCCAATTCAGAGTTACTTTATACCTTGCAGCTGACACTCTCTGGTATATGCCATGCCCCAGAATATAAGCAGCTTCAATAATTTATTAGGCAGTGGATTCTGGTCCATACATTATGTAGTTTTCTGTGGTTTGGCTCAGTTGTCCTCTGTGCAATGTCAAGATATTTATCTAATGTGGATGTCTGTTTAATATGAACCAGTTTGTCCATATTTTATGGAAATGTCTTATTCATGTGATATTCAAGTCATGCTTAAATATTGATACTTAAACAAATTTTAAGTATTTTTGCATACTTTAATACTGGACAGACAACATTCTTGTTCCACATAGTAGCAGTGACTTCATTTAGTCATAGATAATGTATACTACACATCTACCGTTTTATATCAGAACCGGGGTAGGACAGTGGCACAGTGTTTATCACTGCTGATCCCTAGTTCACGTGTCCTGGAACTGACTCCTCAACCTGGAATTGCATGTGTGAATTTATTTTATTAATTAATAGCTTTGAATTGGCCCATTGTGAAAGACTGTCACTTACACCATCACCTTTTACTGAAAAACAAAAACAGTTGTGGTGGTTGACCTTATTATGAAACAGTAAAATGAATAACAAGGTATAATTTGGCAAAGTGAAGGAAGGAATAGGTGCCAGCATTAATTCAGATCATAGTAAATAAATGTTTTTCACAGACTTACAGTCAGGAATCTTTCAGAGATAGAATATATAAGAAAAGTACTATGTGCATATTACATTAAAGAGAAGTTGAATAGTTTACAGCAAACACCTTTCAAATGTTACATAAGAGTTTTCCTGCACCAAAAAATAAAATGATTATAAGCATGGAATATACAGTACATACACTAGAATGCAAGGGAAATTAGTCAGTAGGAGTTAGATTTGTAAATGTGACAATTTTACTGGAAGAAATATAAAAACAATTCAGTGATCAAGAAATCGGGTGGTGAAATTTTGTTCAGCCATCAGTATTTCTTATCTTACTTTTACAATTCCATACTTTTGAATTCTTATTTGTTTTCTTTAAAAAATAACAACAGTAAAATCAAAACTTAAATTGTACATTATACCATCCAGCAAAGTGTATATTAAAGGATAAACTCATACAGAAGTGCATGACTTTGTATTGAAGGTTGGCATTTAATCAATCAGGGTGTCATGTTTCTCAGAGTCCTTTTAATAGGTTAATATGTTTGTTTTTTAATTTTATTTACCGTATATACAGATGTATTGTTATGCATATATGAAAGACAAAATAAGTGCACTGAGTAATTACGACTGGCCACTGTATAAAACTGCTGCAGTTTTCAAGCAAATTGTTTATCAAACAAGTGAAGAATGTCCACTTTTTAAGCAGCACTCCACCGTCAGATTCTTGTTTAATTTGAAACTGAAGCACCACAGATGTTATAGGAGACCCCAAGTGGTACTAGCAGTTTAAAGAAGGTTAACCTCTTGAAAATGGCTGCAACAGTCATTGTCCAATAACAATATGGACTGCAAAGATGATCTGGGAGGTTCAACAAATTCATCCATCCATCCATTATCCAACCCGCTATATCCTAACTACAGGGTCATTGGGGTCTGCTGGAGCCAATCCCAGCCAACACAGGGTGCAAGGTAGGAAACAAACCCCGGGCAGGGCGCCAGCCCACCGCAGGGCATGCGCACACACACACCAAGCACACACTAGGGACAATTTAGAATCGCCAGTGCACCTAACCTGCTTGTCTTTGGACTGTGGGAGGAAACCCACACAGACAAGGGGAGAACATGCAAACTCCACGCAGGGAGGACCCGGGAAGTGAACTCTGGTCTCCTAACTGCGAGGCAGAAGCACTGCCCACTGTGCCACCATTCAACAAATTGGGGGGAGGGGGGTAACAAACACAGTTATCAGGTGATAACATAACTATACATTTCACTTAAGAATTTACATGGTAGCTTCACGTTAACAAATGTTGAGCTGCCAGTCCAAGGCCAACACAACACTGCAGCTAAGTGCTTGATTACCTTGATCCTGCTGTTAAAATTTGTAGTATTTGAATTGTAAAAGCTATCAAAAATTGATTGTTGGCTTGTTGCTGAAAAGTGAACATTTTTCATCAAGCGGTTGTGCTGCATACACATTTATATTAGCGCCACTAAACAACTTAGGAACACACCTGAGCGATCAAATACTAGGTGTAGTAGAAAGAGCTGTTTTACCATTATAGTATATTATATTATATTTATATATATAATTCACTAAGGCAAGACACCCATGGAAAACACGCCGGAAGGGTAGATTCACTAAGCTGCCAACAAGTAAGACACCTATGGCGCATGCAGGGAGCACCCATGCCCACCAACTCCAAGACCATTGGATACGACAACAACTCACAGAGCCACGCCCACGAATTCGGACGCGACGACACAGAAAGAACAGCGTCATTTATATACGTCTGTCGTGGAGGCCTCATGTACTTCCGAGCCACCTTGACCTCGTGCACCATAGCAAACTGTTTTACATGCTACATACAGCAATTCGCATCCACGACAAACATGCGTCTTCTTCACTCACGGACAATTATATGTTGCTCTATCCAGAGTTCCATCTTTTCATTCACTTTCTGTTATATCCTCAAACCTTCCCTTTTTCGACAACTGTGTCTTTCCAGATGTGTTCAACCATCAATAAATAATTATGCGGCGTTTGTTATGCCGCGGGTTCACTATTGTGTTGTAGTTTGCTCTCTCCAGAGTTTCATCTTTTCATTCACTTACTGTTGTATTCTCACATCAACCCGTTTTAGACAGTGTTTCCAGAAGTGTTTAGCATTCAATAAATAATTATGCATGAGATTGAGCGTGTGTCTAGGCGTGGGTAAGCCGTTGAACCCCATTCGGGCTGCAAAACATGGAATTCCCTCTAAGTGCGACTCGTACACTCCCACTGTTTTCGTCCCTACCCTTTGTACACACACCCCTCCCACCTTGCTACTACTGTGGTCGGGTGTCTTGGTGGATTATATATAGAAAAGCAGCCAAAACTGCACAGAGCAATGAAACGTCTACGTGAGTCACAGGTGCTTCTGGACTGTGCAAAGATGACAACGACTCAAGTGACGAGTTGGAGGTGGGCACATGAGCGGGAAGTGCATACTGAACGAGATATCAGCAGACTAGCATGACGGAGGGAGTTGAATGGACGTCCTTCTCTCCTCCCGTTCCACACTCCGCGACTGAGTGCCGTGCACCCCCATCCCTCTGTCTGGCAGGAGAAGGCATGAAGGCAGTCCGCCAGTTTTCAGTCACGGACGATTGTGTGTTGGTTCGTTCAGTGCATTGTTACAATGTTGCTTTTCTTGCTGATTTATTACATTACCGATTTTTCAAATTTAAATTTTCTCCCTGTGCTTAAAAATCATTAAAAAACCAGCCTGATTATGCGGCGTTATGGTACGCCGCAGGTTGGCTAGTGTAATATATATATATCTAATGGCTTACAACACAGTGACCATTCCTACAGCTTATTCATTAAACTCTGAACATTTGTTTATTGCAATCCCTTGCAAATTCACTTTTCAAGATTTACAGGTCAATTTGTAACGCTACGCTGATATTCAGTCTTGAGTCCTTCAATATAACCAATACTGTATATGCGCTTTACTGAAGAATTTTCATTTTTTGCGCATTTTCTTCTTCTCTTCAGGCAGTAAATTAGTTCACAGTAATTTGTAAGCTTCCAGAAAAATGAGTTGGTCCCATTTGTGCTCAGTTTAATTCAAACTTACCGATCAGTTTGTATAATATTTTGAGTAATTTAGCAACCCAAGAACTTTCTCATAACATGTCTGTAATAGAGTTAAATTGTGTTGTATTACTTTTAACATACGTTATGTAGTATTCTGTCGTTTGGTCCAGTGGCCAATCTTTCCAAGGTCAAGATACAGTATTTAACCAGTATATACTTCTGTAAACATCATCCAATTCATCAATATCTGTTGGTAATGTCTTAAATTTTTAAATGTTCTGTCTATATTTCATGTTTAAATATTGACATTTAGGTACAAAACATGGAAATGTTACAATTAATGACACATTTTTCTCTATTTTCATTTTAGGGCATAGGTTTAACTTTTTAGCCACAGTCCTTTAACTTGAGTTGAATTTTGCTGGTACATATAGATTCCTCCTGTGTACTTGGGTCATATTTTAGTTTAGTTTAAAAGCATATGTATGCTGGTATGTAACTTAATCCAATGTATTCTGTACTTAATTAACTTCTACAATAATGAAATTAAAAGTTTATAGTTTACACAATACCTACTGATTTATTGTATATTTTTTCTTCCATTCTGTTGTAGGTGCCAGTTTCGAAGTTCCAGGAGCTCCGTTACAATGTAGCACTTATTTTAAAAGAGATGAATGATTTAGAGAAGCGAAGTGTTCTGAAAATACAAGACTAATGGGTGTTTTTTTTTATTTTTATATTTTACATGAAGATTTGGAGTTTTCCTGTAAATAAGACAAAATTCTGTACATAACCTTGTTTTCACTTAAGATAAATGATTTTTCAGCAGCTTTAAGTATTAAAGAATAAAATAACTTAATCATGTTCACTAATTTTTTTTCTGTTTCTCATGTACAATGAGCATTAATGTTACTAGATTGTGAATTGTTCTAGTCCATTTTTGCTTCATTTCAGGCCTTCTTGGTTATAATTTTGAGTGAGTAATTACTTTTGGCTCTTCACTGGCAATTGCTAGATTATTATATTTTAAATGTTTTAGCCATGTTTAACCCAGCAAGTACAGCTAATGTATTCTGTGTAAAATATAGCAGTGTGCTTACCAACATCTAGAGATAAGAAAGAATATCCAGTCATTTTAACAGAAAATGAAATGGTCAATATACTGTATTGTACACCTTGTTAACAAAAGTGGAAAACATTTTGTGTCAGTGCTTCATAATTTTTTTTTTTTAAATAAATTCAGTAACTTTGGTTTCTCAAAAAGACATGCAATATGAATGCCAGCGGTGCCAAGCTCTTTGAGGTTCTAGACAGCTGCATGCTTTGATCATCCTGGAAAACCACTTAATCTGATATTAAAGTAATTCTACAATATGAAGCACGGGTGACCTGGGGATTCAGTTTACTAAATACATAATAATCTTCATAAAACTTGCCTTTTAAAGTATAAAATACAAAAGGTGTTTATTTGTAACCCATCTTGTATCATGGAGACTACAGGAGTCAGACCAGAGTGCAACAGTGGGCCAAATACAGGGCACACACACTTTACTCATGCTATGCCAATGTAGCATTGTCAGTTTAACCATTTTAACAACAACATCTTTGGATTATGGGAGCAAACAAGAATAACCTGCATACATAGTTACTACTTGACTAATTTGAAAGATAGTCTGTATTAAAAAAAATATGCTTAATGTTATGGTGGAGTTGATATGCTTGTAGACTTCATAATGGTGTATGCAAGAACCTGGTTTATAATGACTCCTAGCTAAATGCCTTTGTTACCCCATATCTTACTTGGATTTTAATTATCTAGTTGGTTAATATGAAATCCACTTCCTTGCTTTGTTTTGTAGTCATTCTGTGTAACCAGACAGACCACCATTTTTTTTTTTTTTATGCCTCACTCAAACCAAGCTGTAATCTTAGCACATGCTTTACATGTATGGTCCACATGTTTGGAACTTTGTATTCTTCATAGTGTCGTCTGTGGCTTTTATTTTTTTTTTTTTTTGCACTGTCATTCTGCACTGGTACGTGAATTTGAACTGTATAAGCAGATGGAGTGGAGTATCAGATAAAATGTGCCACAAGCATAAGGACAAAATTGTGAGGGAAGTCTGCCCAGGGTAGAATTGTGTGGTTTTTTTTTGTATAACACTTATGTTTTTTTCCAGTTGAACAGTGAGCAGATGAATGTAAAAATTCATTCATGAAGACTGAAACACAGCACGTCAAAAAATCTGAGGATATTTGGCTGAACACAGTTGTGTTCATCTCTCATTTGTACCTTAGCAATGTCCGTAATCTGTTTTGACTGTAGAAGGAAAATACATGGATGGCAATGAATGTGGACATTGTGCACTTCCCCATGTCAAATGAACAGTTGTAAAACTTGGCTGTTTTTTTTAAGTGAGAAAAGGGTTAAAAAAAAAAAAGTTAAAACAATCTTAAGTTAACATTTTTAAAGGTAAGGCACAGGACCTGCCCTTCCTCAAGACAATGGTCTTCCATTCACTTCCATGTGGAGACTGCAGCTTTTCTGATAGGCTGATTAGCAACCATAAACGGGCCTGCTGTGACTATGTCCATAGATGTGCCTGGCACTAGACTGCTGCCCTGGTTAGAGTTGTTTACTACTGTGTGCCCAAAGCTATCACAATTGGCCTCATCTCTCTACTAGTGTCCATATTTGAGCAATGTTGTGTGGTGGCCAAGAAAGTCAGTTCCACACTGTAGCCGGTTTGATTTCTGGCCTCAACCTACAGGTTAACCTTGAACAAGTCACTTATTCTATTTGCTATGGAAAGGTGTTAACAAATAAAAAATTTTTCATAATGAATGGATGACTTTATTAAGGGATCAAGAGCTTTAATGCACTGAAAATGAGCAAGCCACCAGAGCTGGGATCAAAAACTATGTGCTTAAATGACTACTGATACAGTGCTTAGTTGTAGTGTCTACAGTGGCAGCATAAGTCACAAATGGATCAGCCCTGGACAGCACACCAATTCTAGTAAAGGCATATAGTGGAACAAAATATAATTGTGTTTTTTTAATAGACTAGGAGTGGTTAGTTAAATAGAAGTAAAATAAGGAAAGCCCATCCATTTTCTAAAGTCACTTATTTAACTGAGTATTGGTGCACAGGACAAGGATGTGATGTTAGCAGAATATATATTAGAGGACACACTGATACACACACGTCCACTTTCTATTATGCAGAAAAAAATAGAAACGTGTCTAAGCAACAAAGATGGGAAGGAGCATAACATAGATGGGTACACATTTTTAGGAAGGATAGACAGAACAGAAAAGGAAGTGGGGTTGCTGTTTATATCAAACAGAATTTAACTCTTTAAGTCTTGTTCAGTTGAACGACAAGCCCCATCTTAGTGAGGACATCTGGATTAGTCTGGAAAGCTATAGGAAATGAGGCATTATTTTAGGACTGCATTATAGACCCAGGAAAACCAGACACTAATTTCAATGAACATCTGTTTGGTAATGTTAAAAAGGCACATTTACAGGGGGATGTTAGAGTCAGGGGAGACTTAAACTACCTGAATATTAACTGGGATAACCTTGCAATTAGCGAAGCACAAGAACAGGAGTTTTTAGAAGTAATCAGTGACTGTCTTTAACACATTATATTTAAGCACCAACATTGGGATGAAGCCTGTCTAGATTTAGTATTATGTAATAATCGAGATAGAATTGAGGTTATAGAGGTGATTGAACCAACAGGGCCAAGTGACCATAATATAATACAATTCTCACTGTTTTGGAAGAGTATGGATGTAAACACTAAAACTGTTAGGTTTAACTTTGGTACGGTAAGTCCAAGGAGGATAGACTAGGATAAGCTTTTAAGTGTGGAGCCAGGCGACTGTTGTGCATTATATTTTAAAAGATTTTACATATAAGGTACAAGTACATACCTAAATTTGGAATTAGTAGGAAATTAAAACAAAAACTCAGCAGTGGGTTAATAAAGAGTTGAAAAAGAAGTTGCAAAGGAAAAAACAGTTGTATAAAGGTAAGACCAAAAATTCTAATGTGAATGGTGAGGCATATGAGAACATGAGGGCAACCATTAAGGAAGAAATTACAAAGAATAAAAGGCAAGTTAGAGAGGAATATAGGATATATGGTGAAGTAAGGACCAAAAAGATTATTTCAGTATTTTAGTAGTAAAAGAACAGTCAAGAGGAGGTGAAATGCATCAGGAATTGTAAAGGGGAATTAAAAATACTGACAGTGAAATGCTAGATGTTCAAAATCTTGCATTTTTCTGAGGTCCTCACATGTGAAGAAGTGGATAACCACCTAACAGTAACAGACATACTAAGGGGGGTACTGAGAACTTTGGAAATTGTACAAGGAGAAGTATTGCTCAGATTAAATAGGCTGATATCAAATAAACCAGATAATATTTATTCTCGAGTTCTTAAGGAGGTTAGCAAGTACAATGTAAACCCTTGACACATATTTTCAGGAAGTCAGTGTTCACTGGGGAAATTCCGAAAGACTGGAAAATTGCAGATGTTATCCAGTTATATAAAAAGGGTGATGATGCAGAAACTATAGGCTTGTAAGCTTAACATGCATCACAGGGAATTTAAAAGAATGGCATATTAAGGAAAAGATAGACAAATACTGCGGTGGGCTGGCGCCCTGCCCAGGGTTTGTTTCCTGCCTTGCGCCCTGCGTTGGCTGGGATTGGCTCCAGCAGACCCCCGTGACCCTGCAGTTAGGATATAATGGGTTGGATAATGGATGGATGGATAGACAAATACATGGAAAGAACAGGAATTTTACTGAACAGTCAGCATGGGCTCAGAAGAGGAAGGTTGTGTTTCACCAACAGGCAAAGTGGAGGAAATTATTTATTTTGACTTTCAGAAAGCATTTGATAAGGTGCCACATGAGAGGTTGGGCATCAAACTAAAAGAAGTGGGAGTTCAGGGTGATGTTTTTAGATGGGTGCAGAATTGGCTCAGACAGTGGAAGCAGAAGATTATGATACAAGGAACTTTATCAGAATTGGCTGTTATTAAGAGTGGTGTTCCACAAGGGTCAGTGCTAGGGTCTCTGAAATTTTTAATGTATATAAATGATTTGGATAAGAATATAAGTAAAAAGCTGGTTAAGTTTAAAGATGATACCAAGCCAGGTGGATTGTCAGATAATCTAGAATCATTACGGCGGGACTTAGACAGCATACAGGCTTTGGCAGAGTTGTGGCAGATGAAATTTAATGTCAGCAAATGTAAAGTGTTACGTGTAGGAGTTAAAGATTTTAGCTTTGAATATACAATGGGAGGTCTGAAAACTGAAAGTACACCTAATGGGAAGGATTTAGGAATCATAGTGGACTCTGCGCTATCAACTGCCAGAGTGTGCTTAGAGGCCATAAAGAAGGCTAACAGAATGTTTGATTATATAGTGCCTTGATGTGTAGAGTAAAGTCCCAGGATGTTATGTTCAAGCTTTATAATGCACTGGTGAGGCTTTTTCTGGAATACTGTGTGTAGTTTCGGTCTCCAGGCTACAAAAGAGACATAGAAGCACTGGAGAAAGTTCAGAGTAGAGTGACTAGGAGGATTACACGGCTACAAAGGATGAATTATGAGGATAGATTAAAAGAATTTTGCATTTTCAGTTTAAGCAAAAGGAGATTAAGAGGTGCTATGATTGAAGTGTTTAAAATTATGACTGGAATTAGTCCAGTGGATCAAGACTGTTACTTTAAAATGATTTCAACAAGACTTCACCACAGATACAGTTAGGAACTTGTTAAGGGTAAATTTTGTACAAACATTAGGAAGTTTTTTTCACACAGAGAACCAAAGGCACATTAAATAAGTTACTTGGTACACTTTTAAATATAAAGCTGCCACAGCAGCTCTTCAAAGTAATGCCATAGGGCAGTGGTGGCAAACAAAGGGGGCACTCAGAGCCCTCTCAGTGGGCACGCACGCCGTCGCCCGAGCACAGAGTTCGTTACTATAAAGCCAGAGGAATGCGGGGCCGGGCTGCTCCCCTCACCGCTCCCCCTCTTCACGCGCGCCGGAGGACTTTTCTCACATCACCCGCCCCTCTGCCCAGCAGCCCAATGGGAGCGCGTCCTTCCTCTCCTGTCTGGGGTAAGGCGGGCGGCACACATGATGCTTGAGGGTGCGGCACGGACTGCAGCCTTTTGAGTCTGTGATTCCCGTGGTGGGGTTGGAGGGGATGTGGTATAGCGGGTCCACAGCTCAAAATTGCAAAGGCCAGTTTTAACACATAATTGCCGCACTCGCGGCTTAAACGGGGGTTATGGTAGAGTGGCGGAGCAGTTTCCGGGAGCTTTGTGATGCGGGCAGTCCTCGCTTAAGCGCACAGGTGAGGAGTCGTCCGCATCTGTAATTATTGCCGGGAGTTGCTAATCGCCACACCTGATCCACGACCCCGTAATATATAATGGAAGCTTTGGGGGCGGAGCTTAATAGGGAAGACCTGCGTGAAACACTTGAGAGGATCGAAGGGATGACAAAGGACAGCACAGTTAGTTATGAAAATGAAATCCTTAAAGTGTGGAATTCTCTGCCAAATAATCTTAAATCAATGAAGGCACTTGAGATTGCTTTCCTTACTTTGTTTGGAACATCTTATGCTTGTGTGCAGCTGTTTTCAGCTTTGAATTAAATCAAATCTGACACCAGAAACAGACTAACAGATGACCTGAGTGCTGAATGTGTTGCTCTCAAACTTACAAAGTATGAGCCAAGGTTAGACAAATTATCAGCATGCATACAACAGCAAAAAGCACATTAATTGTTCAAAAGCATACCGAATGCAAACTTTTACCTTTCAACAAAAAGTTGTTTGTATCATTGAAAGCTCTGTTATGTTTTTCTTTTAAGACAAAAGATGTTAATGTATGAGTGGCTTTTCTAAACTAAAAGCTCAGTAGACAGACAGACAGAGCATCAGTATTGGCAGTTCCGTCAAATTTATCATCCAGCTGCACTCCCAGGTATTTATAGGTCTGTACCCTCTGCACACACTCACCTCTGATGATCACAGGGTCCATGAGGGGCCTGGGCCTCCTAAAATCCACCACCAGCTCCTTGGTTATGCTGGTGTTCAGTTTTAGGTGGTATTCAGGTTAAATTGCCATGTTGGCACTTTGCGATAAATAAGTGGGTTTTGGATTGCAGCTTGGGCACTTGGTTTCTAAATGGTTCGCCATCACTGCCATAGGGGAACCATTCTTGGTTCCCAAAAGACCTACTCACATGAAGGTTCCGGAAAGATCCTTCATTTATTTAGGTCCATAAAAGCCTCCATGCAGTAAATAACCATGAACAGATGGTAACAGGTTTGTGAAATACCAATACTGTAACCAAAAAAAAAAAAACCAATATGCAAAGAACCCTAACCACAATGAAAAGGTGCTCAGTCAAGCAATAATTCTACTAGGAACCATACAACCCAGGAAATAACCATAAAGTGCCATTAAAGAACCAATCTTTTTATGAGTGTAGTGTGGTAGGCAGCAGGACTTTAGGGATTTTCAAAATTAGACTTGATGTTATTTTGGAGGAATTAATTGGATAGAATTGGCAAGCTTTGTTGGGCTTAATGGCTTGTTCACATCTACAACAACAACAACATTTATTTATATAGCACATTTTCATACAAACAGTAGCTCAAAGTGCTTTACATAAATAAATAAGAAAACAAAATAAATCAACATTAATTAACATCGAATAAGAGTAAGGTTCTTTGGCCAGGGGGGACAGAAAAAACAAAAAAACTCCAGACGGCTGGAGAAAAAATAAAATCTAGATTGTTCTAATGTTCTAATATTCTATTCACTCATGCCAAGTCAGTGGATTTAAACCTAAGTGCTTATCCAGATGAAAGAAGATAAAAAGTGTAAAATCATAATGCCTTTTCAGAATAGCTATACAAATAAAAATGCAATACCTAAAGTGTCAGAAGACAAAAACACATCAAACATTGTGTCACACACATGCGAATAGGAGGCAGCTGAAGGGCTTAAAGAATAAGGGTAACACATCTGCCCAGGTCTGCTGGAGCCAATCCCAGCCAACACAGGGCACAAGGCAGGAACCAATCCCAGGCAGCATGCCAACCCACCGCAGGACACACACAAACACCCCAAGGCCACTTTAGAATCGCCAATCCACCTAACCTGCATGTCTTTGGACTTTGGGAGGAAACCCACGCAGACACGGGGAGAACATGCAAACTCCATGCAGGGAGGACCCAGGAAGCAAACCGGGATCTTCTAACTGCGAGGCAGCAGCGCTACCACTCCGCCGCCGTGCCACCCTATACAGTTTCCAGTTAATCCAAAATGCTGCTGAAAGAATTATTACAAGAACAAGAAAATACGAACACATGACTCCAGTTCTTAAATCCTTACACTGGCTCCCGGTTAAGTTTAGGTGAAATTTCAAAATTCTCCTTTTAAAATGTAAAGTCTTAAAAGGCCAAGGTCTGGCTTACATGTCTGAACTTATCATGACTTACAAACCAGAGCGCACATTGAGATCTCAAGATGCCGGTCTGCTTATGATTCCAAGGATTAATAAAATAACAGTGGGAGGTCGAGCTTTTAGTTACAGGACCCCTAAATTGTGGAATGGTCTGCCTGCCACTATGAGAGATGCCCCTTCGGCCTCAGCTTTCAAATCCTGGCTGAAGACTCACTACTTCAGTTTAGTATATCCTGACTAGAGCTGCTGATTAACTGTACATACTGCATCTCTGTTGTTAGTTATTAGCACTAAAACATAAGTAATATGATAGTTATAATTTGTTACTAACCCTCACCTATTCTTTTTCTCTTCTTGGTACTCAAATGTGGCACATGTGGCACTGCCCAGTTGCCAGGTTGTTTTGCCTGCCTAAGGTAAAGTCATCTCTGATGGAGGATCACAGGAATCGTTGGGTAGAGGGGTCCTTTCATTGGTTTGGCTGGCCCAGAGCTGTCTCAGCTGTGGAATGGCCAATAGGGGAAGGCAGCTTGATGGCCAAGGTCTCCAGGACTCTAAACAAATCCAAATCATATTATATGATATAATCTACTGTTGAATTCTGCTCTGTACTTGTAATATTTCTATTGCACTATTATATTGTATTGAGGATTTGTTCTGTTTTGTGTATTGTATTGTATTGTATTGTATTTACCCCCTTTTTCAACATCACTGCACACCCAACCTACCTGGAAAGGGGTCTCTCTTTGAACTGCCTTGCCCAAGGTTTCTTCCATTTTTTTTCTCTACTAGGGTTTTTTTTTCCCCCGACCCCCTTATGATCAGCACCCTAGGCAAATGCCTAAATCGCCTCAATGGTGGCACTGGCCCTGAATACAGTGTAGGTCTGAGAGGGTACAAAACAGTGCAACAGATAAAAGCTTCTCTGTCTTGAAGTGCTTCCTACATTGGATCCATATATTGAGTGATTGAAGGACACTTGGATTATTAGCATATTGATGATAATTTGTATTTACTAGGGCACAAAGCAGTGAATATAAAGATGTACTGCATATTCTGAACTTTTTGTGTTAATATACTGCTATATTAACACCCAACATATACCTGCACATTATTTTTTGGAAAGTAAATACAGGAAAACCTGTTTTAAATTATATTATATTGAGAGTTACAAACAAAAGATGAATATATTAGAACAACTTAATTTAATCACATGGAAATAGATGTCATAATTTTATTAAATACATCCATCCATTTTCCAACCCGCTGAATCCAACCAATGGTTCACGGGGGTCTGCTGGAGCCAATCCCAGCCAACACAGGAACCAATCCTGGGCAGGGTGGGTAGAACAACTTAATTTAATCACATGGAAATAGATGTCATAATTTTATTAAATACATCCATCCATTTTCCAACCTGCTGAATCCAACCACTGGTTCACAGGGGTCTGCTGGAGCCAATCCCAGCAAACACAGGAACCAATCCTGGGCAGGGTGCCAACCCACCACAGGACACACACAAACACACCCACACACCAAGCCCAATTTAGAATCGCCAATCCACCTAACTTGCATGTCTTTGGACTGTGGGAGGAAACCGACGCAGACACGGGGAGAACATGCAAACTGCACGCAGGTCTCCTAACTGCAAGTCAGCAGCGCTACCACTGCGCCACCGTGCCGCCCATTAAATACATCCAATAAGTTATATTTTCAGTATTATTTTTTACTTATTGCAAATGAGTACATTTTATATATCATAAACTGACATTTCTTAAATATAGAACTAACTGAATGTACTCAATAACATTGCTTGTAATACTGTATGTTTTTTTGAGTAAATCCAACAAATAATGTTTAGTGTTTTTGCAGTTAACCTGTTGACACACGCATTCAGTTTGTCAATAAAAAATACGAATAGGATACAAGGAAGACGATTCACATTGTCACCCGAGGGACTACCGTACAGTTGAGCCAAGTTCCTGATGATCGAACAAGAGACGAACTTCGATGGAGGCATCCCGCCCGGCTCTCCATAAAATGTAACGGCAGTGTCCATGCTTCAAACTAACAATAACATCAGTTAGACAAGCTTGGTGTTTAATTTATGTGGTTTTGGGGAAGTACAGTACAACGGACTACCTTTGTCTTTTGCTGATATTGCTTTGACCAATATATTTTACGGTGTTAAAAGCAAAACCTATAACAGACGCTGGATGTAAAAAATGATTACGGTTAACGCACCTCGTGTGATGCATTAACCCGAATGTTTAAGACGAACTGGCCGTCTATCGGAGTCCAATCGGCTCGGGCAGGACACACCGCGCTCTCCTAATTAGCGGTCTAGACGCGCTGTCCCACTTCTTGAGCTCACCCGATTACGGAACAACGTCTGAATGCGAAATTGGGACCAGACGAGCAACAAAGGGGAAAATACAATCGCCGAGCGAGACTTCCTAATCGCCTCTCTCCACACACACACGTAGAATCTGAACGTTATAAAGGAAATTCAAAACCAACAAGCAGTCTCACGATTTTGACTAGCTGCGTGCTTTGTGCCTTGAGTGAAATGTCCGAAGTTTGACGATCCTATAACTTAATTGTGTCACTTGTCAGTAACAGGACGACTCTCTATAACTTAAAGAAAGCAAAATATGTTATACGTACTGAATGTTCTTACATTTCTAAAACGTCATGTACTGAAAGGATGAAGCGTTCCAGTCTTCAGCTTGCGCAATCTCTGCACGCACGCCAAGACGTTATAAATCATAAGGTCTCTTATGTGGGGTAAAACATACATTTAATCTTACTCTTTTTGAACCTGCTTTTTCTACTACATAAGTCTAAGCTTATAAGGATATGGTTATTATATATCGGTACCCTTTTATATTACGCCTGCAATTTCTACAAAAGTCATTCGGAAGCCAAGCCTGAAGTGTACGCCAATTTATCCCTGGGCACAGCCGCGTGCGCTCATTCTGTCAATTTGGAGTTGCCCGTGTTTGTAACCGCAACAGAAGCAAACTCCTTCAGCAAAAGAGATCATCAAAATTCTACGCTGTGGGTACTCCAAGAAGTCTAATCAGAAACCAAGGTATATGCTAACTTTCAATGTAGAACCTTTCAAATCACTGTGCATTACATGCCATCACATAAGTACCGGTCGCTTTTATCCAAAATCTCAAGCAAACACATTACAACAATTATTTCAAATATTCTACTGTACAGTGGGAGCAGTGGAAGTCTAAGGGACTTGATTAGAAACACAAAAGACATAGTACTTGGAACTAATAGACCGCACATCAGCGCCTTAGTCATCATTGTCACTTGAAACACAAATATTCTTAAAAAGGACAAACAGACTTGTACACCTTTGATCCAGGACAAGCTCCGCGAACATACAAAATCCGTCAAAAAGTCAAATGAACAGAAAAACAGTAGAAACAATGTAAACAAATTAAATGAATACAGAATTCTTACGGTCCGAATAATAATTGAATTTCACGTTTTCAGTTGTTTCACTGATTATATTGCTTGGTGTACAATCTATTGAAGTTGTTAATTAAATACACTTGCCTGCTCCGATTTATGTATTTTCCTATTTTAAGCAACATTAAAACAATGCCCACAGTGTCGAATTGTCTATCGTTGTTTTTCATAAACTGACCGAGAAATAGCTCCAGACTATAAAGAATGTTACAAAACCAATTCGTTTTGTAACAGTGTTAAAGTCTTACCCAATAGAAGCGATCGCCTGGGGTCATGTGACATGCTTTATGTAACTCTTTTTTTTCCAAGGATCTGGTATCCTAAATGCTACACGATGGTTGTTTGGTGCGTTGCTGATCAGTGCAGTCAGAGAAGGGAAATCGCAATGAATGAAATCCCGTTGTGCCCCCGTGAACTGCTGACTTGAAGTTGTCGCACTATAGACATGAGCCTGCAGAGCAATGTCATGCTGGAGTTGGCAGCCCAGGCTTTCCTAGCCGGAAACTTTGAATTGGCCGCGGATATCTACGAATGTCAGCTTCGGGATTTCGGGGAGCCAGCCACTCAGCGGGAGCTGCTTCTCAGGAGGGCCGATGCCTTAGCGTTTGGGGGGAAGCTGAGTGAAGCCTTTGAGATCTATAGGAGAGCCTCGAAGTTGGAGCGGCTGAGACCGGAGCAGCTGGAAAGGCTCACCGAGTGTCTCAGCCACAGCATCCGGAGCAGAGGGGTGATTGACAGCACTAGGAGCCATCAAGGTGGGACTTGTTACGAAGAATTCGCGTGCCGAATCTGTCAGGGCTTCCTTTACGAGCCTGTCACACTGCCTTGTGGACACACGTACTGTAAAAAGTGCCTGGACAGAGATCAGGGAAGGGGTAGGGCAGCGAGCTGCAAGGAGTGCAAGGACACCAGCAAAGCTGCAGAGGTGACAACCCACCGGGTCAACGTTCTTCTTGGAAGTCTGCTGGCCAAGTGGTTTCCAGCTCAAGTCTTAGCGGTGCAGCTCCGACATCAGGGTAATGTGCTATACGCAGAGAAAAGGATTGACGCGGCACTGGAGAAGTACAATGAAGCAATACGCCTAGGTACATTTTTTTCCTTTTCTGTGCTGGTGGTCACCTCTGGATTTGAACAGGTGTGAAAGTGACGTGCATATTTCTGAATTCTTTGAGTATCTTGTACCCCTTAGTTCCATTTATTTTCTGTTCCCAAGCTCATCGGATCTGTTAGTGCTAACTCGCGCAAAACTGTTGTGTAGTCAATGGCCGTTAATATCATACCAGACAATTCATTTGGCCGCTCGGGGGCAATTCGGTTTGTCATGTATATGAAAGACACTGTAAAGGCACTTTAAAACTGAAAAGTCATTTTGAACAGTACATATTTTAAATTTCATCTTTCTTCATTCGTGGTGGGAATAGAGATTGCTCCTAATCGACTTTATTAAACAGCCCTAACATATATCGGTTATTCTGATGGACAGATATGAATTGTCCCGATGAATGTTCGTCCAAAGAAGTGGCTCACCAGCCCTAAACTCGTTAAAATTAGTGAACTGTAATGGCATTTTACTGGGTGGCGTGCTTCCTTGTAGACTCATTGCTTGACCAAAAAGAAGATGAAAAAAAATTATTCAAGGTTCTTTAAATATGAAATTGTGTAATAGCAGACAGAGTCATTTTACAATAGTCGAAATTTTACAAATCTTTTATCATCCAGTTATAGTTATTTGTAGAGATCTAAATAAATACAGGGTTATTTCTGAAACTTTTATGTGGATAGTTCTTTTGGCAATACGGTTCCCCCATAGAACCACATTGATAACTCTTATTTTATGTGGATAGTTCTTTTGGGAATACGGTTCCCCCATAGAACCACATTGATAACTTTATTTTTAAGAGTGTATAGGAGCCGGGATAGGCTCCACTCCTTGCAATCCAGAACTGGGAAATGCGTGTACTGAAAATGGATCAGTGTAACGTATTTGGCGCAAAGAAGGGGAGATATTCCAGACCGTTGTAAATAATCGATTACTCTTTATTTTAAATATTCGTATGTAAAACTTTATTATAGTACTTTAGACTCCATAGCCTATTCTTACACCTGCGATCGGAGTATACGTTAAATAGTTTACTCAGTGCCATGTCATAAGTCAATCATTATTGTATCCATCCATCCATTTTCTAAACCGGCTTACGCGGAGCAGGGTGGCTGGGCAGCAGCAGTAGCAGCTCAACATGCATCGGGCGCAAGTCAAAAACAATCCCAGGGGAGCACCAGTCCATCGCAGGGTGTATTTTCACACCAATTTAAGCCCTCCCATCCAATGAATTAATGTGGTCATGATTTTATAGTACCCTTCATGTAGTATACTTTTGCAAGACGCTATGAAGACTTCATCTAAGTAACCGTTAATGCCAAGAGATAACAATCCGATGGATTAACAATCAGTGTAGTTGAGCCAGAGAAACTCATTTGAGGCAAGTATAGAAAGATGATGTGAGCTTCACGAACATATCTATATATCATCCACGCCACAATTCCTTGTCGAGACTCCAGCCCATCGCAGGGCACACACCCTCGGTCATACTACGTAAATAGCAGTCACTTTAACAGTAAAAGCCACCATAAACTGACAAGTCGTTCAAACCATACACAGACAATAACGGCACGGGGACTGAAGCACAGGGTCCGGCTCAGCTATGTCATTCATTTTATCCAGCTATTGAGTTATTTGCACCCCATCCAGTGGTATGCAGGTTATGTGAATTCCTGACTTTAAATTATCCCGTGTGTGTCAGTATCGGCCTTGTGCCAAGTGCTTGCTGGGATGGGATCCGGCTGCGACCCAACCCTTCAAACTTCATTAGATCTAAACGCATTTAAGTTATACCCACTAAAATGTCCTACTTGACAAACTGGCCTAATTAGGGACGTTCTTAAGAAATGTAATTATTTGCTTAACGAGGTAGCAGTACGTAATAAACAAAAATAGTTGCGCCAGATATTTGAATTATTAAAATGTGTGCTTCAGTTTAAATGTTTAAAATATAAAAAGTCTCGATTGTAATAGAAATGTGTCATTTTTTTATCCTCTGATAGAAGTCCATAGAGAACTAGAACCCTAGTAAAGGATCACAAACAACATTATATTCTCGTCATTGACCATGAAATAGTCTAAAACGACACCCCACTTACTTATGTTTGACGTTTATCAATTTTAACCTCCTGGGAGTGGCTCAGAGAGGGCTTGGTCCACCAATAACGAATCGAAACCTGGACATAGAATAAAATGACACGCCACATGTCTATATTAGCGATCCTAATTTTTTCGAAGTTTTGTGAAAAAGAATAACTTTGACTCTTCGTATCCCATTATGGGATAAACCCCACCCTGAGGATGGTTGGTGTGACAAGTGCTTCTAATCATTTTTGCTGATTACACCTATTTATTTACCATTTATCACCGGTGGAATTTCATGCACAAAAGATGGTCCAAAATAACCTAAAAGTAGTGACGTTACGGTCCAGAGGGCCAAATAGGGATTGGGGGGCTCAGATCGACGTCTTGCATAACTAAACATTAGACGTGTCTAACGCTATATCTATCGTACGTGAGTGTTTTCTCGTTAAAAACTGAAGTGATTTCAAGGTGTCGTTAAGTATTTCTCGTGAATGAAGTAATTTTGATTTTTTGTTTTTAAATGGAACAATAGGAAGGCTTAAGTATTTTAAAATGAAGTTCTATCATGAGATGATACATTTTACCAAGGCCAAGGCACAAGTGCAAATTATTTAGAAAAAAGTAAAACTGGTATGGAGATGCAACGCGAGATATGAACACTCACTAAAATTTTCACTTTATGATAAAATCTGATGTACAGATAAGAAGTGTTTTTAAATATACACTTTTGTCTGTAAATGTTCTAAACTGGCCCATTTCAACTCCAGATCACACAGTGCGGAGTTGGTCATCGGGCACATTCGCACAAGCACACAACAGGGCAGTACTGAAGACCAAGGTGTATGGTGGAGGTGGGAGGTACACGAGGTCACGACGAGAACATGCACAGTCAGCATCGTAGAACGGAGAGGCAGGAACGTGACATCTGTAGCGTAAACCTTTTGGACGATCGGTGAAAGGAAGAGGAAAGCTAACGTGAGAGTAAAATAAAAGACAAAAAAAAAAACATCAAATAAATAGATCAATTTGAGTTGAATGTTTTAAAATAAGTTAAAGAGAGCGAATATAAAGAGGAGACCCCGCGCAAAGTGGCTATCCTAAGACATACCATTGTAATTTAAACAAATGCACAAGCGATTGCAAGTAAGACGACCGTATAGCTAAAGGGGCAGGCGAGGACAAGGTCAATTCACCACGCACAGATTATGAAACCGGGGAAGAAACGCATCAAATACGACAAGTATGAATTAAAACAAACATTTTATGAGAGGTTTCAGGCAGATTACGTTTACTTTGAGATGTTATAGTACGGACTAGAATGAGATCTGTGGTAAGCGCTGCGCACCCCGGAGCCGGCGTTGGACATGGGTAGGCACTACATAGCTATCTAGGGTGCACACAGCCACCGAAGTCTGGCGCAGCTGCTCCTTAGTGCATGCGTGCGTTTTTGTAACAGTTAGATAAGAACTAGGTGGAGGGTGACGACTGTTTTCATCAGGCTTTCGTCGCAGACTAGAAGAGAGGGGCGTGGAGGCTGGATAAACGCGGAATATAGGTTAAGAGAGCAAATATTACATAAGGCGCGGCGCTCCCCACCCCCTCACCGTCCCGGAGTTGTGTAACAAGCTGTGGAGTGGAGCCTGAAAATGTGGGTCGGCGTGAACTGTGGAGGCAGCAATTAGGCTTAATTGTTATTGCAAGACGATGGTATCTGGAGACAAAGAAAAAAAAAGTTAGTGACGCATCGATTAAAACACCTGTCTTGAGTCATCTGCGTGTACTGTACGTGGCTTAACTTTTGCGTCGAGCTCTGTTTTACTCGTCTGTTAAAGAAGTTCCTTATTTGATGTATTTTTACGTGTAGGGATACGTGTTTTGGACAAACACGTGGAAAGTTTTGTATTGTTAATACATTCTCGACTTATTGTTTAAAAGCAGCAGTGAGTGGTTAGTGTGTACTGCTAACGCGGCGGATAGAATGACGAGTAACGTCTGCAACTCTGATGAGTAGGTTGTCATTCACACATTCCCACCGTTGACATCATCATCTATTTTCAGGCAGAAATGATGCTCAATTCACGTGGTAAGGGAATTGTCAGAGATATCACTTGACGTCTCACCATCCCACTTCGTTAGATGTCGGCGTTTTGGGAGAAACGCGAGATCGCTGTGGATTTGCTCTGTTGATCAGCGCTTAAGCAATTACAGATAAACTTATGATGAATCGCATCGCTCCAAATACAATTTCACCACAGAAATGCCATTGCTTTCTAACCAGGATGTTATTTTATAATCTTGAATGGGGTGAACGGTCAGTGTTTGGCAGCTTGGCTTATTCGAATATTTCGGAATTGTCCCACTGGCAGCTGACACTGTGATCGGGGGTTCACGTGAAATTTCCCACCGGGAAACAAGTGTTTCCCTTCCTGCCCACAACACATTCACGCGGCACGGACTGCAATAGAAATCTGCAGTACTGTAAAAACAATCACAGTGCAAGCAACTCTCAATGCAGAAATAACTGAACAGGAAAGCCGATTAGGCAAGGAGCTCATTTATAGACATGAGTTAAACGGTGCTCATTAAGAGTCGCCAGACGGGGTTCACTGTGAGTCCAGCCACTATCTATGTGGAGTTAACAGATTTTTCTTGGGTGTGTAGGCTCGGTGCTTGAATTCCAAGGCAAAATCATTTGTGTTTATTTCCAAGTTCTACCGAAAACAAATGTGATACCGATACATTTAACTAATATGTTTTAGTATATACACCAGTCATTAAATATTACATAACAGCAGTACCAACTTCCTGATAAGTTATCTCTTTTTGTGTCAGTTTTGTATTTTAGTAATAATATTCAGTTACCCAGATTATGAGAACGTTTGTCTAGTATGAAGGAAATTTATTTGAGCACAGCACTATTACTAAATTTTAGAGAGCTGTGTTAGATCTTCTTTTGATCTGTATTGTCTTTATTTTTGGGTTTCTCTTGAAGGCTGGTGGTTTAGCTGTTACGGAGCTGAAATGAAAACTAGATTTTTCCATAGTTTGAGTCCCACGCATGACTCATTATTCCTATTTATTATCTGGCTGATGCCTGGGCCGTCTTAACATATGGGCACAATAGGTACTGGCCAGAGGTCCCAGGAGCATAGGGGCCCACAATTTGTTTTGATGCTTATGTATGTTTCTGTTTTCCTCACAAAACGGGGGCCTATGATGCTTTTAAGACGGCCCTGGCTGTGATGCCTTTATCTAAGGTGACCTCCAACACTTGAGATACAATTGGTTACATTTCTTTTTCCAGTTGGTGTACAGGCAGATGAAGTAACTTCTCGTGGTCACATGGTGTCAGTAATGAGATTTGAACCCACAATCTCAGAATTTGAGGTCCAAAGTCTTACCCATTATACCACACTGCCTGCTACTGTGCAAGTAAGACTTCAGTAAGATACCTGGCCAGCCACTGCTCACATTACATTCTTGTCAGTCTAAGGAACAATGTTTTATTGTACAGATTAGAAAACAGTGGATTGGGGTGGAGTTTCACCATGAGAATGTTTTATTTGACTCATTTATTAGTCGACGCTGCACTAACGCTGGGGTAGCTTTAACATGCATTATGTATTTTTATGGATTATGTGTGTATGCTGCTGATGATTAGTAACTGTTTTGTTATTGGCTGCAAATCATCTTGTTTAAATGGTGATTGAATGGCAGTTTCTCTGTGAATGTATGAATAATCCAGTGCCGTAATGAAAAAAGATCTCTCCCACAGGGCAACTCTGACAACTTCAGGGATGGTTAACCTTCTGGCCAAGTGACATTCTTGTCATCAGAAACACTTACTGCCCCTGGCTATAAGAATATTGTAATGTAAATTACGTAAAATATTAATATAAACACCCAGGGCTAGTCCCTGCTTGTGCCTGGCATTGCATACGTAGGCATCCTTAAACCTGCACTGAATAAAATGGTTTTGATAATGGGTGGAAGAATGCAATATAAGTGGATTTTTATAAATCTTAACAGAAAAAAATACTTGTTAGGTTTAGACATCAGACGACTGGATTGGGAAAAGCAAATGAATAAAATGATAGAATTAAGTGCATGAACGTCATTTGTTTAAATTTGTATTTTCAAACTGAGGCATCCAAACTATGTGCTCACTTGGTTGTTGCAGAAGCTTTCCAAAATTGAAAGATGTTTTTATGCCTAGGAGTGTGTAGCCTGTCATGATAGCACAAGAAAAGAACCACCTCTGAATGAAGCACCAGTTCATAACAACATCTCCTCGAATTCACACTTAGACACTGAGTAAGCCAACATGCATGTCTTTGGAATATGGGAGCAAACCAGAGTACCCTTTGAAAACTACCATGGTGAACACAGAGAGAACATGCAAACCCGACACAGTGAGGGAAAACTAGGCACTGAACTCAGATCCACTGAGCTGTTAGGCAGTGGTTTCCACAGCACAACCAAACCAAAAGAGTAATTAATATATACATTTATTAATTTAATACATAATAATGTATAAATTAATTATATTCATTACAAATACAAACACACTCTACAGTAATTGATCATATAAGAATCTGTATTTAGTAGATGCACCTTTGGCAGCCATGACAGTCTGGAGTCAGTGTGCACAGGTCTCGATCGGGTTTGCACATCTGGACACTGCTGTTTTTTTTTATTCTTCTTCTTTGCAAAACAGCTGAAGCTGTCTCAGGTTGTATGAAGATTATGGCTGATCAGGCCTTTTTAAGTCCGGCCATAAGTTCCTTAAGGAGTGAATACTCTTTTATAGACACTGTCTACAGGTTAGGTTTGAAGCCTAGTAAGCGTGCCCTGCAATGAACTGGAGCTCTCTCTGCAGCTGCTGTTTAACTTGCACCTGGTGCTGCTTAGATAGATAGATAGATAGATAGATAGATAGATAGATAGATAGATAGATAGATAGATAGATAGATAGATAGATAGATAGATAGATAGATAGATAGATAGATAGATAGATTAGATAGATAGATAGATAGATAGATAGATAGATAGGCTCCAGCTGTCCGAAACAGTGAACTTGATTCAGGAAATAAATGTATGTATGGATGTGGGATTTCTTCAATAGCCTCAACATATCATGCTTGATTAGATAAAGTGAAATCAAATTCACAAATATAAGAAAAATGCAACTGGGCAAAAAAAGAAAAAAAACCTGACCTTCTTACAGTCCATTTTTTTCAAAGAACATTATAACTTACTTCAGGAACATGATTTATTCAATTCAACTGCAGTTCAGCTCATTGGTTTTAGAATTAACTTCCTACTGTAAGACAGACCCAATATAAAACACAGTTTCTAACCTAGTCAGTTATCGCTGGAATTGCATGTATTTTGCTGTGGCATCTCTTACAAGTCCTCCATTAACAGGACATAAATGTTACTGAAAACAACACCTTTATTTACCGCTGTAGTCATTGTAAGGATTTTTTTATCAGGTGTGCCCTTAATTTTTTTCTTACTGCAATTAATCTTCTTCAGTCTTATTTTAGAACTGCTGTATTTAAGGCTTGAAAGGAAGTTTTTACACCCTGCCCCCATATTTTTAAAAAAGGACTTAAGTTAGTGGATTAAGAGGGTTTATTTGCGGATGACACTGTGATCTATAGTGAGAGTACGGAGCAGGTCGAGGAGACCCTGGAGAGGTAGAGATATGCTGTAGAGAGGAGAGGAATGAAGGTCAGTAGGAACAAGAAAGAATACATGTGTGTGAATGAGAGAGGGGACAGAGGAATGGTGAGGATGCAGGGAGTAGAATTGGCGAAGGTAGGTGAGTTTAAATACTTGGGATCAACAATATAGAGTAACAGGTATTGTGGAGGAGAAGCGAAGAAGAGAGTGCTGGCAGGTTGGAATGGGTGGAGAAGAATGTTAGGAATAATTTATGATAGACGGGTATCAGCAAGAGTGAAAGGGAAGGTCAACAGGACAGTAGTGAGACCAGCTATGTTATATGGGTTGGAGACGGTGGCACTGACCACAAAGCAGGAGACAGAACTGGAGGTGGCAGAGTTAAAGATGCTAAGATTTGCATTGGGTGTGATGAGGATGGATAGGATTAGAAATTAGTACATTAGAGGGTCAGCTCAAGTTGTACGGTTGGGAGACAAAATCAGAGAGGCAAGATTGCGTTGGTTTGGATGTGTGCAGAGGAGAGATGCTGGGTATATTGGGAGAAGGATGTTAAAGATGGAGCTACCAGGTAAGAGGAAATGAGGAAGGCCTAAGAGGAGGGTTATGGATGTGGTGAGAGTGGACATGCAGATGGTTTATATAATGGAGCAAAATGCAGAGTGCAGGAAGATTTGGAAACAGATGATCCACTGTGGCGACCCCCAGCGAGAGCAGCCAAATGAAGAAGAAGAATATTTGGTAGAAGTTTATTCTGTCAGGAAAGTTTTCACTTAAAAGAGTTGAAAAAGGTTAAATAAATAAGCATTGATTTGTCAAATAGGAAACAAGTGGATCTCTGGTCCACAAATAAATCTGGTTCAAATATAGCAAGCGTGTTGCTGCTGTTCTTTTTCCTTCTTCCCATTATGGAGCTCCCTGTCATGGTTGATGATTAAAAAACTTAAACTTGATTCTGAATTTGGAAGACATATGTAACATGTCCTGGGGGTTATTAATAGATGAGCTTGCATGGAGTTTTCACTACAAGAAACTTTTTGTGCACCCGTAAGATGCTGAGCAGATCGTACCACTTATCTTTCTGCCATGTCACTTAGTCGCTCATTTTACTTTTTTGAGGTTGATGTAACCTGAAATTCTTTGATTTTGCAGAACATATACAAGGTCATAAGCTTTCGATTAAGACCAAGATGAAGGACCCAGGTAGTTCATGAGTATCAGCAGATTGCCGTACAATATGTGCTTGATGGTCAGTGGATGCCACAGTGATCATTCTTCTTCTTCCTACTGTGTAATTGGTCTCTGTAATTTACTTCATGCTGAGCAGATGTTGCTGCTTTTCTTTTTCTTTTTGCCATGTCACCTTTTTAATGAGTTTGCCGTAAGAAAAATGTGAACCCATCTCAAGCTGCATGCATCAGGTCATAAGCTTTCAATTAAGACCAAGGTCAATGTTTTAGCCTGAGTAGTTTGTGAGTTATTGTGTGACAGATGGACATTCCTTAGCATTTTATATACAGTATATAGTAGTTGTGCTTGCCTTCTAAGATGGGGTGATATCTAAGTAATCAACATAGACCTCATCTTATTAAGCATTATTGTTTGCAGTGCACCATCTATTGGAATGTACAGTATTTGTAATGCATGTAGTAATAAAATGCAGTGTATTTTTCATTTCAACAGGTGACACATCTCAAACATTGGCACTGCTTTTATGGATCCCATACCAAATGGCTGATACACATAATCAGCACTTGTCCTTTTATTAACATGTATATTTAAAAAAAAAAATATATATATATATATATATATATATATATATATATATATATATATATATATATATACACTGTGTATACATATACGTGTTTCGCCCTTATTGGGACTTGTCAGGTGCATGCACTTTTGCATTCAACACTAAGAATATAATACTGTGTTCCAATCTTCACCCTGACAAATAAGTGAATCAGCTGCCGTGGTTCAACTTCAGAGGCTTTCCCTTAGGCGCTGACGTCTGAGGTTTGATCTCCATAAGGGGATGCCAAAGTGCATACACCTGATAAATCCCAATAAGGGCAAAACACGTGTTGTGTACTTTTTGTATTATTTGGCAGATAATGTATAACATATCTATGAGCTGTTTCTCGCAACTGAGAGGATGTGGCAGATGTTTGCCGACTCGCTAACCCACCACAAACCAGATATATATCGAGATATATATATATATATATATATATATATATATATATATATATATATATATATATATATATATATATATATATATAGGGTGGTCCAGATCTAATTATGCAATTTTCATTACGCTATAACTTATTAAGTTTATTACATAGAAAATCACCCGAAAAATCCTGGACCATCGAGAAGTGTGCAAACTGACGACATGAAGAATCGTCTTTGTGCCGAACTGGAATCGTCCCCACATAAATCAAAGAATAATTTATAAGAATAAATAATAATTTAAAAGAATAATAATACACCAGAATAATTCCAGCCAGAAACAATTATAAGTTAAAATATGATAGTTATTTTATAAAAATACCTTGACAGGCTTAACTTAGTCTATCACAGTATAAATAAACATATGTATCTTATGTCACCTTCCATTCCTTCTTGGCTAGCATTTCCCTCTACTACCTGACTCTGACTCGCTGTCTTGGTGAGACAGCCTCCTTTTATGGAGGACCAAAAAGTACATCCGATGCCATGGCATTGCACAATGGAAGCCCTTTTGGGTCACATGGAAGTTCCCCAGAATATGGAGGACCATTCCTTGTGCCCTTCCTGCAGTACCTAGGGACCCCCCACAGAGTCACCCTTTTGCACAACAAGGCAAGTGTGAGTGTTTCCAAACTGGGATCTAGTCTGTACTGCCACTTCTTTCCCTGTGGGATGAACTATTTATAATATCCATTCCCCCTTCCATCCATTATTGGTTCACCCTGAGTAGGCTAGAAACTGACAATCATTACAGGCTCACCAAAGTTAGACAATAGAAGACTACAAAAACGTTGCCTGGTCTGTTTAGTCTCAATTTCTACTGTGACATTCGGATGGTGGGGTCAGAATTTGGCATCAACAGCATGAAGCATGGATTCATCCTGCCTTGTATCTATGGATCAAGCTGGTGGTGGTGTTGTAACGGTGTGTTAGTTTTAGAAAGATGGAGGTTTTATATGCCGTGAACCAGAAGTGATGTCAGTCTGGGCACCTGAACCGGAAGTCACATCAGTCTCGGCGACAGAATTGGAAGTGACAGGTTTTCCCGTATTTGGCCTGCAGAGATAACACAAATAGGTTTAGAATGCCCTGCCTCCCCCTGGCTTGGCAGTTAATTATCTCCACTTGGTCCACATCGCACGTGTGTGACAGAGTGTATATATATATATATATATATATATATATATATATATATATATATATATATATATATATATATATATATATATGTATATATATATATATACAGTGTGTATATACAGTAGATAGCATCTTTTGCAGTTCAGCATATCAACAAATGCTTTTACATAGCAGTGCACAGACAGCAGGTCCATAGCAATGCTTCCTTACAATGCCTGGTCCCCTGTTTGGTGATCTTTTGATGACCTCTGTTTTATTCAACAAGCCAAAGGCATGCTGTCAAGTTTTTTTGTTGTTCATTTGTCTCAACTTGGAAGCATTTCATCGAGCCCTGTAATATCCAGCTCAGCAGTCTTGGCGTGATTCCTGCTTTGCTCCTACTGGTGCCTGGTTAAACGCCACATCTGTGAAAGCGTGAATTGAATAAATGGGTCAAAAATCGATGGATGGAAAGATCGGAGGTATAGAATATAGGGTTTTGAATTTTATCTGTAATCATCTCATCTGACTGTGCTGACATTTCATAGCACTGTTGGTGGTAGATAATAAAATATCACACAAATGAAAGGGCTTTTTGTTAAAAACTAGTAATTAAGCTTGTCTTTGTCTGGCATAGTGTTTCATTGTGGTATTTATATTTGACTTGTAGGCTGAAAAAGTCTCAAACTGTCTTATTTATTAAGCTATAATGACAAAAATGTTAAATGTGAGCGTATCCAATGTCTTACATTTGTAACTGGGTTGTCTTTGCACAAGTGCCATCACCACTGGGCACCAGGGCACAAACTCAAGTCTTCTCTCCATGTGAAGAGTTCCAGCTGAGCCTTTAGCTCAAGTGATCATTTGGACGTTTGTCTGAAAGGGTGCCTTTTCCTCTCAGCAGGATGGTTCTCCGTGACTTCTGTTACACATCATCAGTCTGACATTACATCCGTATGTTTTCTGAAACCACTTATTGTAGTAATGAGCTGGGGAAGATTGATTCTCTCCTGGCGGTAGCAAGTACAAGGCAGAAAACAACCCTAAATACATCTAGAGTTGCTAAATGACCTCTCCACATGTCTTTGGGCTGTGGTTGATAAGTGGTCAGAGAGCATATACTGTTCAAGACCCCTCATCTACTGTCAGAGCTATGTGACACAACAATTCCTTTACTCCACACTAGCATGCTGCCTAATGGATCCAACTTTCTTTTTCTTAGACATTTTTCTTTGATATCCTCAGGCTCAGAATATCCCTGTAAAACCACTGATGCTTGTTATTGATTTTGGAAGAAATATCACCCTAAAGAGCAGAAGTCCTCAAGCCACAGGCACTGGATGCTGGAATCTAATACCTCTCATAAGAAAAGAAAATACAGTATGTTACCATGGATCTTAGTTAGATTCATCTTTGGGAAAAATAATATCAGATTTGTGTTTAGTTTCCTTGTCCAATTTGTTGACCTCTGGCAAATATTACATAATTAGAAGACACTGTGGCTGTGGATAGTGCTGCAATCCTCTGTCCTAGGTTCAAATCCTGGCCTTCATATTGCATGGTATTTGTACACATGTCTACTTGGGGATTGCTCTCAAGATTACGTTTTGTACAAGTTCTGCAAATTAGGCCAACTGGCAATTGTAAATTGACCTGATGTGAGCATGTCATGCAATGGATTGGCACCATGCATATGGCAGATTCCTGCCTTTCACTCAGGGTTGCAGGGATGGACTGGGGCTTCAGCAACCCTGAAGTGCATAAAGAGTAGTTTGAAAATAGGTGAGTAGATGGATACTAAATATCAGTTCAAAAGAAAACACTGGAAACTTTTTGAGTCTTGTTACAGTAAATACAGGCTGGGGGATTTTTGTTGTTGGTTTAAGCAGGCTGTCAATAACCCTGCCAGACCTCAGCCATCTGGCTTGTTTGGAAGTACTACTCATTTTCAGCAAAAGGCACACAAAGAGAATAAGAACGTTTTAGACATGCTGCACATATATACCTGTATATATGTAACAGATACATAGATGAATAAGTTGAATTTCCTTCCATAAGGAAATACATTATACTCACTTGATTGACTGCATTATTTTTCAAACTTTCTTATTAGCTACTGGTGATATAACAGCGTCTGTTAACCTTATTGGGTGACCCACTTGATTACATAAACTGCCGTATCCTGAGCCAGATCCTCAAAATAGAAACACATCAGAATGAGCTGGCCTAGGAGTGCTATTCTATAAAAAAATGTATACATAGAATGAAATTAATAAGGCAAAAGGATCACTTTTTGAGAAAGCCACTTCATTTTTAGAGTTTTCTGCAAAAAAGAGACAAAATCTTTTGTTCAATAACTTCACCCAGAAAAAAACTTTATTTATTTGGACATTATACAAGTTGTGTTTCATTTGGTTTGCATGTCATTAGTTTATGCATATTGTATGTATACCTGTATGTATATATCTATCTTTGGAAAGAATCAAGTTGAACTCATTTCATTGTTTCAGTAGGAAATATTTCAAACCAGCGGATTCTCTCCTCCCCAGTATATTTTCAATGTAATCCACAATACCACCATCTCTGCACCATACATCTAGAGCCAGGTTATTTTTAAATTAGCATCCTGCCAAACACAATTAAGCTACATGTTCTCATCATTCATTTTGGATTTTGTTTTATGTACACATACATACTTTAGAAGGTGCACCTTGTATTTTTAAATTTCATTTTCAATGGGTTAATGTAATGTGAATGGCACAGGAGTTCCAGAGTTCTAGGCTACAGACCCACATACAGTAGGTAATTGTCAATGTGGTTTGCACCCAGTTTCTGTTTGTCTGCATGAGGTTTCTGTCTAGTACTCTTAGTTTTCATAGTTTTATATCCCAAACGTATGCGTTTTAGTATAATTGGTGAATCTAAACTGCTCTGGGCCTTCATTTATAAAACTGCATGAATCTGAGTGTGAAAATATATGCAAAAATGATATTTTTAAAAACTGGTGTATAAACATTTCTACAGATTATAAATCACAATCACCCTGTAAATATGCATATGTGAGCGCACTGCGAACGTCGTCCTAAAACATCTGTATATGATGTTTACTAATCAACCAGAGGTTGCCAGTTGGAATCCCATAAATGCCAGAAGTGATTCCACTCCATTGGTCCCTTGAGCAAGGCCCATAACCTGCAATTGCTCAGACCTAGGTATGACATTAATCTGCATCCAGCCCTGCAGGCAGGTCCTCCAACTTGCAAGGAAACATTTCGGGGTTGGTGGCAGGATTGGTATTTTAGCCACTGTAAAAAACCACACACTGCTCCATTCCATCCAACAAGTGTGCTGCTGAGGTGTCACCCGTTGCACCCAGTCCGATTGTGACCAACGCTAGACATCAGCAAACAATTTCATAAACATTCAAGAAAACAAATCTCATATTACTTGTGTTGCATAATCCAAATATGAAGTCGTCCAGCTGTATGCTCCCAACTTGCAAAATACGTGCATTTTTTGCTAAAATATTAGTAAATGAATACCCCTGGAAAATGAAAGTAGTCCACCAACAGGAAGCCTCTTAACACGCTTTTGAATTGAATTTGAATTTTGAAGATCTGTCTCTCCACCTCATTCATTAGTCATGTATGCAACACGAGTAGAGACTTTTTCATGGATGATTTTGATATTGTTTGCTGTTGTCCAGCCTTGGTCACCATTGGGTCCCATTCTATCAGCAACTTTTTTTATGCCCTTTCTCTATGAAAGCATGAAATTAAAACACTAATTTTGCTACTTTTTAAGTTTTTGTCTCTTTGTTTAAGGCTTGCAGTTTTTTATTTGATGCTTATTTTATTCTCAGTCTTGAATGGGTTGAGGGCGACACGGTGGTGCAGTGGTAGCGCTGCTGCCTCGCAGTTAAGAGACCCAGGTTTGCTTCCCGGGTCCTCCCTGCGTGGAGTTTGCATGTTCTCCCCATGTCTGCGTGGGTTTCTTCCCACAGTCCAAAGACATGCAGGGTAGGTGGATTGGTGATTCTAAATTGGCCCTAGTGTGTGCTTGATGTGTGGGTGTGTTTGTGTGTGTCCTGCAGTGGGTTGGCACCCTGCCCGGGATTGGTTCCTGCCTTGTGCCCTGTGTTGGCTGGGATTGGCTCCAGCAGACCCCTGTGACCCTGTGTTCAGATTCAGTGGGTTGGAAAATGGATGGCTGTATTTACAGTGTGTTTGATGTGTACTCTTCAAACTGCTTGAATTTTGTTAGATATATATTTATTTAATGCTTTTAGTTAACCAGCTCTATAGTGTTCTTACAGAAAACTCATGAGTGCTGTGCAAGATGTCATTGCCATATGTTACAGTGTTTAAAAATGTGTGCATGGCAGATAAAACCCTAATCAAAGACTTCTTGTTTCACCCCATCATGAGTAAATTCCTGCCGGAATGAGTGGAAGTTTCATTCTAACAAATCCAGAAATGAAATGAGATCTAATAGGCTTTTCAGAAGTGTTTTAGCAGTTTATGTCTAAATGATTGTGACAGCCAAGTGGGATAATACTGTCATGAGACCTAAAGCTCGTCATCATGCCTCAGCAAGAGAAAATGTGGATGTGTTACTGTAAATCAAATTTGCAGCTATGTTTCAGAATTCACTGTACTTTTATATTTCCTTACATTCATAGAGAAGTCTTTTACTGAGGGCATGCTTATTCACTCAATTGCCATTTCTGTTTATATACCTTAATGTTTTGTATGTTTTCTTTCAGCTTCCAGAGACCATGTACTGTTTAGCAACCGGTCACAAATAAATTGTAATTTGAAAAAATATGAAAATGCACTAAATGATGCTGAGATTGCATGTTTTCTGCAGCCACTTTCACTGAAGGTGAGTGTTTTTTATTTTGGTTAATGCAGAAATGGAGATGCATGTACATGCTTTACACCACACAATTATTTTACTATGCAGTGCATATACATAGGCATATATGCATTGTATATACATTTATATATATATATATATATATATATATATATATATATATATATATATATATATATATATATATATATATATATATATATATATAATCAATTACAATTAATCATTAGAACACTCTAGATGAAAATAGGCCATTCAGTCCAACAGCTCAGCAGTCCTATCCACTTATTTCTTCCAAAAAAACATCAAGTCGAGTTTTGAAAGTCCCTAAAGTCTTACTGTCTACCACAGTACTTGGTAGCTTATTCCAAGTGTCTATTGTTCTTTGTGTAAAGAAAAACATCCTAATGTTTATCTCTATATATAATCTTCATTTGGATCTTGATCTTTGTTTGTCCGCGAATGAATTAGAAGAAGAAGCACTAGATGGCAGTAGAGAGACAGCTAAAACATAGGCATTGCATTAAGAATCTCCTCCAGGCTTATACTACTGAAGACTGTAGTACTCCAGTCACACCTCAAAACACAGACATTCAAACTAAACAAATTGTTGTGCTTTAAATTAACTAAAGACATCTTCATTTAGATCTTGATCTTTGCTTGTCTGCAAATTTCACGCATGCGTAGACCACCTTCTAGTTTAGTACGTTGTTGTCACTCACGGATGTCAACAATGTGCCGGAATAACGAAAGGGGTGGTGGACAGTGTTATGCTGGTTAGCTCCTGAGGCCTGGTTAGAGAATGAGATTGCCGAAGATAAAAAATACGTGCCTACATAACATATGAATGAAAGAAAGACAGTGGGTAAAATGAATGACAACGTAACAGCACGTTCCGGAAATTATTATTGTTACATTGTAGCCGGCGAGTGCTGCGCGTCTCACAGTTGTACTGTGGCTTGCTCACATGTCAGTGAAGTGATCCCTATTTAAGCTTTTAAGAGCCTGGATACCTATGTGTCCCCCTTTTATAACCATTGCTCCGTGTATATTGCCTTACTCTTTGGATTGCCACAAAGTAACCTGCGAAACTGGAGAAAGTTTGAGAAGAGATCGTGAGAGGAAACGACAGCGTCATGAAAACGAGACAGACTGTGAACGGACAGAAGCAGAAATGCTCCTACACCACCACATAATTACGATTCGGACAGTTATTCTGAGTAGGCCGTTCCCATCGAATCAATATCCAAGGGTTTTCTTTTGTAATTTTGTTTCCCTTAAAAAAAAAATCATAATGCTGTGCAACGAAGGGCCCAGTTCACGACTGGCAGCCGCGTTTAAACAGGGAGCCCTTCACAGACAACTTTAACACGTGCAACGTAGTTGGGCGCACATGGCTAGTATAATATAAAGTTCAAGTTCAAGAGGTTTAAATCATTAAACAGGTGTATAAGATGCAGTGAAATGGTCTTGTATATCTAATTTATAAAGCTCAAAATCACTGTATGTGTATATATTCACGGTGCTGGACCAATCTATGCCAAATTTGTTGACCTCCCTTATTTAATCAGGTGAAGACCACAGTTTTTGTCCCAATCTCAAAATGTTGACCCTGGGGGTTACTGTAAGGTTTTATTTCCCTTTCTACTATAGTTAGCATGATAGTGCCACCTGGTGGCTTAGAGCAAGTGAAAATCTGGAAGACACAGAAGCCAGACTAGCAATTATGCCACTTACCTACTTACCTATGTAACTCGGGGAACTACATACTTCTAGAGTGGATACATGTGTATGTTTTTCGGAGGTGCTGGTACACCTTTCGATCCCATAAGCTTTTTTTTCCCCCTTGGCAAAATAGAGTCATGGTAAATAGTTAATGAATCGATGATAGATAGATAGATAGATAGATAGATAGATAGATAGATAGATAGATAGATAGATAGATAGATACTTTATTAATCCCAAGAGGAAATTCACATACTCCAGCAGCAGCATACTGACAAAAAACAATATTACATTAAAGAGTGATAAAAATGCAGGTATAACAGACACTAACTTTGTATAATGTTAACGTTAAGCCCCGGGTGGAATTGGAAGAGTCGCATAGTGTGGGGGAGGAACGATCTCCTCAGTCTGTCAGTGGAGCAGGACAGTGATAGCTGTCTGTCGCTGAAGCTGCTCCTCTGTCCAGAGATGATACTGTTTAGTGGATGCAGTGGATTCTCCATGATTGACAGGAGCCTGCTCAGCACCCGTTGCTCTGCCACAGATGTCAAACTGTCCAGCTCCGTGCCTACGATAGAGCCTGCCTTCCTCACCAGTTTTTCCAGGCGTGAGGTGTCCCTCTTCTTTATGCTGTCTCCCCAGCACACCACCACGTAGAAGAGGGCGCTCGCCACAACCATCTGATAGAACATCTGCAGCATCTTATTGCAGATGTTGAAAGACGCTAGCTTTCTAAGGAAGTATAGTCGGCTCTGTCCTTTCTTACACAGAGCATCAGTATTGGCAGTCCTTTCCAATTTATCATCCAGCTGCACTCCCAGGTATTTATAGGTCTGCACCCTCTGCACACAGTCACATCTGATGATTACAGGGTCCAGGAGGTGCCTGTTCCTGTCTCATTTCTCCAATAAAGTGGACTGAGTTTTAGCCCATTAATGCCTGTATAGCATTTCACCTTCTCCACATTTCCAAGATATCCATGTCAAGTTAGTTTTCTAATAAGTTTATAAGTTCCAGGGCTGGTTTTTCCTGTTGGATGCTTGGAAATAACAAGTTTAGAAAATGAACAGATGAAACAAATGCCCACAGGAGACAATCTTATTAATATCCAGTATGATCTGCCCTCTGCTTACATCTTTACTATTTTGTGTACATTGTTTAAATCTGGGAAACAGGCCAGCACTTGAAATTATAGCCATAATAATTTTATGATAAAGATCCTTTATAGCTGAAATGTTTAATTCATGCTACATTTTTCATCCTGTCTATTAATCTACAATATTATGCAGTTGTACTATGTATGCATCAAAGTACAATAAATAGTTTTAATATTGCCACAATAAAAAGTACGATGGAAGTGCTTCTACTGTCTCAGAGCTCTTGGCGCCATGTTTGGCTCAGGCTGAGGTACACTCTCTGCTGTTTTTTGGGGGCTTTGTTGTTGTTATGCTGTATTAAGACATGTAGCCATGCAGATTCACAATAAAATGTTCCTAAGTCTGCCTTGATCTTGTGTTACATGCAATGAAGTGATATCAACTTCTAACATAACTTTTCTTTTAATATATGTTTCATGTAAAAAAACAGGGTAAATCATAATCTAAAATAGGCAGCTTTTAACAGTCTGAATTTTATAAAATGAAATATGTCATTTTAATAGGATATCAGAAAATGGAAAATGGCAGTAACATATTTCAAGAGTATTATTTTTAATGATAATTTATTAATGTTAGTAATATAGCTCATAACTTGTTTTAGACTGTTGTTACATTTTTTTATAATGGATTCCTAAAGTAAAGTATGCCACCATGTATGTAAGTATTTGTGTTTGGGTCAGACTAACACTAAATTGATCATCGATTGAAAGTGTCTTTTTTAAAATACAAATATCTCTTAAATTGTGTACTGTAGCTTTGTTGTTACTGCCTGGTAGCAGAAAATGATGTTGAAAATGTAAAGGCTGCTTCATGCATACAAGATGATATCATTAAGATGGGGAAGTGTACGCTTTGTGGTTTGCTTTGTCAAATACATGGTGGCTACACAAACTCACTGTGAGAATCAAAACACTGGTGAATGACATTATCCTTGATTGATGAAAAAATGATTAAGAAAGTGGCCCAATAATAACTTCATAGTCCCCCATGTCTTTCTTTTGAGATATTCTTTGTTGGATTCTCTTGAATGTTTTGGGTCCTTGTCTTTTTTAAGCTTCACTGATGGTTCAATTTCAGCTTTTTGATTGATGGTTGCACAACCTCCTCAAGTACTTACTGTACAATGTGGAATTTATGGTTGACTCTGACCAGGTCCTGATGCATAAAAGCTGTTCCAGACCATAATGCTTCTACCTAGTGCTTGAAATGGGCCAGTGTTCACCAGTATGTAGTAACAGCACCTCTTCCAATTTCAACATAGAATACTTACACTTTTTCTTAGGGTAGCGGTGACAACTGGAACATCTTTGTTAAATTTCAAGAAGGAACCCCTCAACCCTGGCTCTTCAATCGACTATCATTGTATTACAATGACACAACAATCTAAGCTTCACTGTACTGGCACCTTTTGTTAGCATACCAGGGAGTACCGACACCACTTCAGAAATCTTGACAGGGAAAAACTATTTGATCAAATGTCACTGTATCTCCATAAATAGAGCACTGCCAGTAACTTGGTTCCTCTTCAGGTATTGCTTCTACCACCATACTTTCCAGTTGATATGAGTTACTTTTGGTCAAAGAGAGTTTGGACTCCTGCCAAAGATAACTTTTGGTGTTGTCTCATTTGCACATTAGCAAATAGTTTCATTAGTCCTGTTCAAATAGGTGTTATCTGGCAAGCTGCAGCCATGCATCTCTTTTTTTTTTGAGATTATGTAGAGCAAAGTCGTGCTGTCTGTTTTGGGTGGTCACCTCATGCGTATTGACATTAAATGAGGCAAAATTTGCCTGTAACTTTCTTGATTTTGTCCTAGGGTTCTTGGAAACTTTAAAAATCATTCATCGATCAGCTCTTGAACTGTATCTGCTAGGATGACTTGGTCATGATAGACTGTTAGTAGTTTGGAATTTTCCCCATTTTGACAGTGGAGTAATTGAGTACAAATAGCTGCAGATATCTTGAAACCTCTCTCCCGACTTACAGGCATCAATTGCGTTTCTTCTTAGGGCATCAGAAAGCTCTTTTCATCTTAGTATACTGAAGCCACATACCTCAGTTGCTCAGACCAAACCTCACTCTAGGTTTCTGATTTAAAAATAAGACCCTCCAAATTACTCCGTAATGATGTTCTAATCATTTGCATATAATTCTAGTTTTAGGCATTTGATACAATGATAAAGGTAGGGGTTGTACTGTTTTTTTTTTTTTACAGAAGGAAACTGCATTTCTATTAATTTAGTAATAAAAATAAGTGCAAAATGTGTTATTTTCCAATTCTATTTTTAACATTAGGTCACCTTTACCTATCAGTGTTCGTGATATGACAATCAAAAAGCATTTTGTTCAGAAACATAAAAAAGACAAATCTTCTCATGAAGTGTGCTTACTTTTTCATGCTACTGCCCGTGTTTATATTATGTGATACTTTTATGTTTTTTTGCTGTTTTTTAAATGTATATATATTTATATTTTGCATTGAACCTGATAAACTGACATTTGAAAGATGGGTTAATAAATTAAATAATTCAGAGCCAGTATTAGTGAAATTACTTACAATACTGATTACATTTCCTTTTTAGAGTATAATACCCTGAACTTCATTAGGTTGAACTAAGAAAGACTTCAGTGGCCACAATTGTACCTGATAGTGATAAAAAAAAAATGATGTTAGCATTTACTCCCCCAGGTGGAATTGAAGAGTCACATAGTGTGGGGGATGAACGATCTTCTCAGTATGTCAGTGGAGCAGGACAGTGACAAAAGTCTGTCACTGAAGCTACTCCTCTGTCTGGAGATGACACTGTTCAGTGGATGCAGTGGATCATATTGTTTTTTTGTATCAGTATACTGCTGCTGGATTATGTGAATTTCCCCGGGTTAATAAAGTATCTATCTATCTATCTATCTATCTATCTATCTATCTATCTATCTATCTATCTATCTATCTATCTATCTATCTAATTAGGTCTATGCATTAGCAGCTCTTAGCACAGAAACATTTGTGTCAACTGTCAAATGACCTGGAGTAAACCCGATTAGGCTGAAGACTTCCTTTTAGTGTTTCCTTAAGTATGTGTGCACTCTCAATGTAAGGATTAAGCCTCTTTAGTTTTTTCTAATAACCTGGGAGGCTTTTGTGTCCACAAAAGGGTCTAGTTTCTATTCTGAGGATTTTCTCTCGAAAGCTACCATTCCTGTCTTGTGTTACCAAAAAGCCTAATTGTTTAAATAGCTTGGGATGTGACCAAATAAGGCCATTATTGTCACTGCAGTAATATTTCTAGTACATATGTGGGTCTTTGTTAGAGATATCTTTTACGTCTCACATTTCTCAACTGTCTGTCTTGTTTAACAATGTGTATTTTATGTTTTAAAGGGACACTTAAGAAGAGCACAGGCACTGACTTTTCTTCGTAAAAGTGAAGAAGCTTTAACCGAATACCTGTTCTGCATAGCCTTGGACCCTGAAAACAAGATTGCAAAATTGGAAGCTCAGAAGGTACATGAAAAAGGCAGCCATTATTGGCTTACTTTATGTCACTTACAGTCATTTGGATTATTTGTTGAAACCACTTCAACATCATGTACCCCTCACATTCAGCCAAGCAGAAAATGGCTTGATGTTTCTTTAGAAAGGCTGTGGCTACTTAAACGTATAGTACCTAAATGTTAAACAGTTTACCATTTTCTTTGTCAGTAAACATGTTTAATTTTTTCAGATATAAACAATTCAGTAAAAATGGCAGGATTCTTAGAATGCAATGTCATTCTATGCAACAGCAGTAGGATTGTATGTCAGTTGTGGATCCGTTTGTTTCATTTCCTACATTTTGCTAGTTGCAATGACATGCTATACATCTCAACTGCCATGTTTGTCTCTTCTCTGAGAGGGATAGTCACCTTAAAATGTTGGCTTTATAACTCTAATGTCAGTTGACTTAAAAGAATTTTCATAGCACTGGGCAGTTATACAGTTTTTTCATTTGCTTTTAGCTTCTGAGTGGTCTCTTTGCTCCAGTCCCAGAGGACGTTCAGGAAAGAATTCCAGACTGCGTGCGCCTCCTTTCACCTCGAGCAAGATTGAAGGAAGGCACACAGCACACCCTAACGTGGGAGAGCAGCACACCTTCAGGTTTGCATAATGTAAGCAGCAGATTGATTTGTCACCTGGATTTTACATTTGTTTACTTTGTAAAGCGTCTTTGTGTTGTGAGCTGTTTAAACATTAGGTAGATTGATCAGGTTTACTTTTTAACAGGAACATTTCAAAAAACGATGCCTCCTGTCATCTCAAGGAAAACTCCTATCGGTCAGTCTGAAAAAGGCTTTTGAGGTAACGAGCACCATATCTTCAGAAGACCGAAGCCAAGCAGTAGGAATAGAGGAAGATCACCATCCATGTGAATTTAGCAGAAAAAGGAAGCACAATGTTGAAGATGAAGAGACTGCATATGGCTTAGGAGTGCTTAGTAAACATGCAAAGCTTGGTAAAATGATGAGCTTATTCTCTTGTCTAGCTTCCTCATTTGTTTCTTGTATGTTGAATAAGTATTTGAATGTTTGAGCTGTCAGCAGAGTGGGATATGAACACAATAAAAGCTAAACAAGCAAGACACGTTATTTACCTGAATGTTATGGAGGCATTTGTTCTATTTGCAGAGAACATCAAAGTCATGTGCTTCTCCCATTGTATGAGATATATCATGGGCATAATGGCACAAAGCTCTTTATAAACCAGCTCAACACAGCATGGAGGTCAGAGACATGGTGTTTACCTAAATCTTCAGCTTAGTTCTCCATGAAGTCCATTAACACGCTGGATCTCTAGTGTGCCATTTAATCAGAGCTGGTGCAATGGCCATTTTTATATCAACTTGGCAATTTTATCTTATAGCAAACCAGTAAAGCTGTGGCCTCAACATCCTATAATACATGGGGCACTCTTTTATAACATCTAGTATAGTCTGCTTTTGCATGTTTCTGTCCACTGTAGAGTTTTCTAAGGCTAAGGCAGATCATATGCCTGAAAGGTTTAACAACCATTTACACTGGGCCTTTACATTAGTACATTAGAACAATCTAGAAGAGAGCAGGCCAGTACTATATCATACATATCACAGCTTTGCTCCACATTCCTGCTACACCTCAGATTGCAAACTATTTATTTGTGGGAAGCAGGAGTAGCTATGGACTATGTGTGAATATTTTTGTTTTTTTGTTTTTAGAAAAGATAAAAACATAGCATTGGGCAGTTGACTTGCCATTATTTACATTCTTTACATCAAAACTTCATCTTTTATTGTATATTTACCTGACACCTTCATCCAGGATGACTTACAAACCCAGGATACAGTATATACATTTTTACAATTGTATCACAAGCTGACTTGCTTGGGATTACACACTGAACAAGAGGCACAAATTGAACCTTGATTCTTGATGTTTAAAGTCCAGGCCTTCATCATTACCCCACACTGTCTGCCAGTGTATGTCTGCATTGGCCTCACTTGTTAATGAATTAGACTACTTCTTGATGTCTGGATAAGACTCACTGAAAATCCTTTGAAATTGGATGATCCCATTCCCTCAGCAATCTAAATATTAGATATTCTTATGAAGCAAATCAAAGGAGTGCCCGATCTTGTTGTAAAATTACTTTTCTATGGCCTTTCAAATAATACAATTTTTCTTCATCTCAAAGTATTTTAAATCCATAGCCACTTAAACTTGTAAAATCAATTGTCCTAATGTAGTTAGTTTATTGCACTTTTCTTAAAATAATCTTTAGCCAAGCACTGAAAATTGCTGGGTTGGGTGTAGAGATGAGAGGCGTTTGACAGTAGGGTTCTTGAAATGGATCAATGAATGTGTCATGTTATTCAATCTTTTCATTCACAGAGTCAGCGCTGAACGAAGTGCCCTCCCGGTGCAGCCCTGTGATAGATGCCAGTGACCTGGAGTGCCCCCTGTGCATGAGGTATCCACTTATTGTCATAAATTTCCATTTCCTCCTCCAGAGATTCATTAGCTCTAAAGCTGCAGCAGTGCTACTTATTGTGTTTATCAGTAGGCTTAAGCTTATAGCTTTTGAAACAGCAGGAAGTGTATGGATTTCCAATTCTAAGTATACTGTGAAAGCTGTAAAAGAGTTTAACGGTGTAGAAGAAGACATGCAAATAATACTACAATTATGAAAAACCACTTTTAAAATTTAAAAGATGAACAAAGATACCTGATTTACCTTTGTGTTGCTTGAAATCACTGAAGTGTAATGTTTTAATTATTAGTTTCCGTAGTAGTCATGTATTTTTTTTCATTCTTTTACTTATCCAGTACAGGTTATTGGGAGCCACAGTCCACATAATCAGCGTTGGATGCAAAATACAAATTAACCCTGGATGGCATGCCAGTCCATCGCAGGACACACTCAAACACACACGCACATCTATACACACCTGGCCAGTTTTAGTGTAACCAGTAAACCTGCAAACCGGGAGAATGTGCAAACCACACAGACAATATGTAGGTCCTTGGAGTAACTAGTAAGAAACCCTATGCTACCTTGTTACCCTACAATTTGCTATAAATGTACAACTTAGTACTATGGAGGTTAGTGTTTCTACCTTATACCTCTTGGAAAACAAGTTGAAATCTGAACGTAGACAGCGTCTGCTTGGTTTTGCATCTCCTCTCTCTGTTCACATTGGTTCATCCCTTGATATCTAAAATATACGTGTTAGATTAATTGCTTACTCTATAGCTCTATTCTGATCGGTTAGCACCCCATCAAAGATGCTTCTAGGACAGGCTCATGTGCTCATGCACAAATTTATTTCCTTCTGTTGAGATATCTCTTATACTAGCTATGCCATTAGGTTACATCGAGGTCAGTGGTCTACCCTTCTACTCTTCTTGTTTCTCTTAGGTCTATGCTCCAGCTGGTGAAGTTTCTGTTCTCCTTCTCGCCTACTGAGCACTTAAATAGAATGACTTTTTCTTATATTGAGCCTGATATTGATCTTTGCATCTAAAATCTCTGACAATCTGATTTACAGTTCAGGTCTAGAAGCAGCATAAAGCAGTATGTTCCCGTGTACCTCTCAGAAATGAAGTCCATTATGAAGAGGAGCCAGAGAATAAGATTGTGTGGAAATTTAAAGCACATCTTGGCACGTCAGGAGTTTATAACCATTAGTTTCTGCACAGGGTTGCTGGGTTCACTCTGTATGACAGGGATAGGAACACAACAGATGCAGCTTCAGTGTCTGTGAAAGGAATAGGAACACAGCAAACAGAAGGACCTATGGATTGAGAGGAGAGGCTTTGTTAATGAGGCCATCCTTGAATGCCTTCTTTCTATTCAGCTTGATACAATTTGAGAGGCCCTATGGGCATATTCAAGATGCACTGCAGATGTGATATGTCCCCATTGGGCCTGGGAACACCTCGGAATTTTCCACAAAGTTTTGGAGACTATTGATAGGTTTGGCGACATCTGACATGATCAAGTCAGTTTGATGCCATGGTGGCCTTCACCAGGAAAAGTGGTCAGAAAACAGTATGAAATCAGAGTTTTGTAGCATCAAAATTATTTTGAACAAACAGTGAGATTCACTCTAAAGAAGCCCTGAATATTCTGTAATAACTCTCGCTAGGACAAAGCAATCTGAACAAAACAGTGTGCAATGTGCTCCTCAGTATATGGAGCTTCAAACAAGCCACAATACCCTTGCACCTGAGCGATGAGGTAGGCACCGGACAGCTGTTGCGACGTTTAACCTCCGTTTGCAGCTTCTGGGTGCATACCGCCCGTACCCCTTCACTCAGTCACTTGACTTCTCATCAGGATGGTGGTGTACAGTATTAGGCAGTGCGTCTTCATGGTGCGAACCTATTGGATCACCAATTTGTTAAGTGTGAAGCAAGAGTTACAACAGAATATTCGGGGCCTCTTTTTAGAGAATCTCCTTGTATTATACAAGAACCTGAGTAAGATAAGGTTTGAATCACTGCTGTGGTTTACTAATATATCACAATTTGAAAGCAGAACAGTATTATACTTTTACTTTCTGAACAACTATTTGGTTTTAAAAGCTAATGTGAAGTCAAGCAGAATAACACATTTTATTGGCTAACTAAAATGATTACAGTATGCAAGTTTCTAGGTAACTCAGGCCCCATCTTCAGGCAATAGTTAGCCAATAAAAGGTGTCATTCTGCTTGACTTCTCATTGTATCCATAATGGCTAACACAGTACAACACCTTACTACTACATTGTAAAAGCCAACATTCTGTAATACATAGGTCAAATTTGGAAACACGGCTTTTTGTGACTAGGAGGGGTATCCAAGACCTGCTTTCATCCCTGAACACATACATGATCTCATACATGCAGCAATTGTCAGTTCTCAACGTAAAATCTTCTCAGTGACAATTATATTGCCCTTATCCTTTATTTCAGATGTTCAATGACCCTACTGTTATCTGTTGCAAGATATTGTTTCTTTCTCTCATTGATATGCTTTAGGCTTTTCTATGAACCTGTTACAACACCCTGTGGTCATACATTCTGTCTGAAATGCCTAGAAAGATGTCTGGATCATAATCCCCAGTGTCCTCTGTGCAAAGAGGGCTTCTCCGAGGTATGTATTTGCAGAGAGTTTGGATCTCTATTTCAGTGTGTCTTGTCTGTAAATTGTTCTGGAACTGCATAATTGCAAAAAATTGTCTTAAATACTGGTATGTAGTATAACACTACATAATTCTCATCTTATGGAGTTTAGATTAGATTCGAGTTGAATATAAACATGTCCCCTTTTCTTGGATTTATATTTCTTTGAATGAAGTGTCTTGATCAATGTGAAATTATTAGATGATTAAACATTTAGTTCAAATTTTCAAATTTAAAAAGCCTTATGAGCCCCATTGTGAAAAATTACATTGCAACCTAATGTGTAACAATAAAAGCATTGTATAGCAAAATAGGAAATTGTGGGCTAAAATTGACCATATGGCCTATAAAAGGTGCATTAGTTTTATACAACATTTTGAAAGTGTTTAAAGATAAAAGGGGGATGGTGCTAGGGACTTGTTGTCGAAAGAAAAGTGTGGAGGTCAAGTGCAGCCATGGAGAAGTGCAAAAAAAAGACAAAGAGAAACGGAAAAGAGATATAACAATACTATGTACGCATAACAATAAACATGGCTTGACTAAATAGCCAGTGAAAAGATTGTTTGAACTACAGAATAGCAAGGTAGAGAAATCAACAGATTGTGCGGCTGTGAAGGTAGGATGGTAGTGTGAGATATGGCCAGAGGGGTTATGAAGAAGAGGGAAAGTAGCATAAAGTGCTAGAGATTAAGTATATTTGGAAGAGGAGTAGAGGAGGTGACAAAGGCATGCCAGCAACCATACCACATACACTTCTGAATAGGTCATCAACCTAAAGATAAGCATGTTCAAGTCTAGTCAGTACTTGGATGGAAGACTAACCAGGAAAAAGCTTGGGTTGCTTCTGGAAGAGGTGTTGGTGAGGCCAGCAGGGGGCACCTCCCCTGTGGTCTTAACATGGATCTCAATGCCCCAGTGCAGTGACGGGGACACTGTACTGTAAAAAAGGCACCGTCCTTCATGTAAAACTGAGGTCCTGAATGTCAATTGTCTTTAAAGATCCCTGATCATCATTTGTAAAGAGTAGGGCGTATCAAAATGTCCTGGCTAAATTGTCCACTACAGCCTGGTCATTCTGGCCCCCTAATCATCTCCTGTCTGACTGGCTAACTACAGTATATCTCACCACAATGTGTGGTGAGCGTACTGGCGCTAAATGGCTGCTGTCGCATCATCTAGGTGGATGCTGTACTTTAGTGGTGGTTGAAGTGTCTCCCACCTCACTGGGTAAAGTGCTTTGAGTATCTTGAAAGCGCTCTATTAATGTATTGAATTATCATTATTATTATTATTATTAACTTATAAGTAATTTTTGAACCTCAATTTTATTCTCATTGTCCACAATGAAAACAGCAAAAAAAACCAACTAAATAGCAGGTCCTCATGTAAAATTTGTTTGTGGCTATGTGGCTGTTGAAAGAGTGACAATTATTGTTTTCAGGGAGCATATTGGACTGAACACACAAACTTGCACCTTTCAAAACACTCTGGCAGCAGGCAGAAAATCAACACAGTTTTAAACATTTTTTTTTGTGCTGCAGCTTTGTTGATGTAAGGTTTCAGAATTTCAAGTAGACACCATCAATCAGTAGAGAGATACACAGAGTAAAAAAGCGCAAGAGACACTAGGGAACAAACATAATAAGGTAAATGTCTTTAAAAAAAAAGACCATGGGAAAAGACGTGTGACATTGTTTTGATAAAAGAACCACAGAGAGGTAGATGCAGAGAAGCTGAGCAGACTCACCCCAAGGAGAAAATTGCTGAAGTGAATAACAGCAAGAAGCATTGCCGTCCTACTGAAGAAATGTACTCAGATTAAATCAGCTGTCCTATTCTCTTTTGGAAGAATCTAAAAATCCTAACCCACCTACGACAGGGAAAATGATTGCTTATTAAAAAAATAAATAACCTTATGAGAAAAGAAGTTTTTTTTTTCATTTCCAGCAAACCCTCAGCTGATTGAAGGTGCTAAACTGTTACTAGCCTTTTGGCTATGTCAGTGTTATTGAGTGATTACTTCACATTAAGTATTCTCCACTCCCTTTTTGATCTGTGTAAGTGGGTAGGAAAAAGGGTTGGAATAGCTGATATCATTAGACTAAAATATATTTACTAATCTATAATATGGGCATTGTAATGAAATATTAAAGCAACAGAGAAACGAATTTTCAAATCGAATTTATATGTTTCCTGCAGTACCTGGCACAGAGGAAGTATAGCAAAACCATTTTAATGGAGGACCTCATTGCTAAATATCTACCGGAAGAGCTGGTGGAGCGAAGAAAGGTTTATGAGGAGGAGATAGCAGAGCTGTCCAAGTAAGAGCACTTTTAGTAGTTTTTTCGTTGAATATTGTAAGAACAACAACACTGTCAGTCACTCATTCCATTACCTTATGCTGTTCCTTCCATTCTGAGCCCAGTTTTACAGTTAAAGATTTTATCATAAGTATACAATCAGAGAAAATACACTACAGCCACATTTTTTTACTTATTTGGCTAATGTTTTTTTCCAAGGCCACTTGCAACATTTATGGTACAATTTGTTACTTTTCTTTTATTTTTTCCAATTGGAGCAAAAGCTTTGTTAAAGTGACTTGCTCATGGTCAAGCAGTGTCAGTAGTGGAGTCTTAATCTGCAACCTCACAATTTGAAGTCTAGTGCCTTACCCACTACACAACACTGCCTGCCTGAAAAACCCTGAGGATGAAGACACACTTAAATGAAAGGAAGAGCATGGGGAGTATCTTCATCTTCATTCTTTTTTAACTAGGTGTTCTATTTATTTAACCTGTTAATAACTAATGACATCCCTGATGGGTTTGGCTCTTTTGTTTGTTTTTCCAATTGGAGCAAAGGCAGGCCAAGTGACTTGCTCAGGGTCACACATTGTCAGCAGCAAGATTTGAACCCACGACCTAAGAGTTTGAAGTCCAAAGCCTTAACCACTACACCACCCTGCACAATATTTGTTAGAGTCCTGTTCTTGTGGACCTTGTTCCTGTATCTAATATACTTTTTACATTTTTGTGAAAATCACCAAAACATTCTAGATTTGAAACATTGTCTTAATTTTTTTGTCTCTTGTTTTTGTAAATTTTACATTTTAAATTGCTACCTTTTGATAAACATTCTCAGATGCAAGTGACGCCAATTAGTTGTAACTGTTGGCTATTCTGTTATTGACAGATTCTAGACCTCCTAAACACTGACAAAAATAGTAACATTTCAGTTGCATTCAATATTACCACTATTTATATTTGCCTTTTCACTTCTTTGACACTTCTGTTTGCTTTAATGCACCTCCTATTTGAATTCCTTTCTGGATATTTTGATGGAATGTTATTTATCCTTTATAGGGTAGTTTTTTTGTTTTGCAAAAAAAAGAACATGTTTCTTAGGAAGTTTGCTATATAAACACTTCATTGATTAAATTGATTGATTGGGAAAAAGGTTCTAATGGACTAAGTTTGCACAGGACGTCATATAAAATTCACAGTACAAAGAAAGACTACTTTTTTAAAGTAGGTCATAATATGTTGTACTGTTAATTAACTGACCTGGGTTCGCTTCCTGGGTCCTCCCTGCGTGGAGTTTGCATGTTCTCCCCGTGTCTGCGTGGGTTTCCTCCCACAATTCAAAGACATGCCAGTTAGGTGGATAGGCGATTCTAAATTGGCCCTAGTGTGTGCTTGGTGTGTGGGTGTGTGTCCTGCAGTGGGTTGGCACCCTGCCCAGGATTGGTTCCTGCCTTGTGTCCTGTGTTGGCTGGGATTGGCTCCAGCAGACCCCCGTGACCCTGTATTCGGATTCAGCGGGTTAGAAAATGGATGGATGAATGGATGGATGGATGGATGTTAATTAACTGCACTGTAGTGCTTATAAACATCCATGCTTTTCCAACCTGCTTATCAATTTAGGGCATCCATAGATTAAGTAACTTAATATTCTCAGACCTGCCTAATACAATATATGGCTTTCAGAAGAGCACTGGGAAGCAAGGCAGGAGTCATCCCTGGTCAGATCACAGGTCCTGCTCAGTTTCACAGCCACGTTGGATTAATGATGCAGTATCGCTACAGACGGTGCTAACCTGCTGTCCATCAGGCTTTATGTTCATAAATATAATTTGTATTAGGTTTATGCCAGTGTTAGCCATACACATAAATGTATTAAATGCTGGTTGACTCTCTGCTTTTTAAAAAGTGTCCATTTAACTAAGCTTCTATTCATTATCTAACCCATTTAATCCCATTCAGGGTCTTTTAGCCACAATGTGACCTGGTAGCACCAGACACGAAACAGGAAACAACCCTGGCCAAGCCACTAGTATAAAATATTGTGATAGATCTCATATATGAAAGGCACTGTATAAAATAAAAAAATGATTAATTGCTTAGTAAGTAGTCTTCTGGTAGTGTTTTATGTGAATTTAACATTTACATTGGACATATAAACTAAGATTTGGTGAACTGATTTTAAGAGAGATAATCCCAACTGTATATGTACTATATATATTTAAGACAAGACAGATACTTTATAATTTTGTAATTCACTGGAATGTGCTATATAACATAAATATTATTTCTGTCTGCAGCATTATATAATTGTTCTGACAATGAAATGAACTTTTCCATTATTTTTTTTCTTTTTCTTTTTTAGTAAAATGCATCATTATATTGTTCACCATGAAATGTAGTTGATTGCGTAATCCATGTTCTGGTTTATAAATAACTTTAGCTAGTGCTTGAAGTATCAGGCATTACGTAAATTAAAGTCTCATTGGATTATTGCTATGTAAAATACTTTATGATTCTGGACTTTTCATACTTTATTCCTTTAGTGAGGTGTATCACAGTTTATACTTCTCCATTATAAACAGAAGATTACTGTATATCAAGCTTTAAATATGTATTGACTTATAGACACGAAACCAGTGATGATATAGGTGTACGAGCATTCACCTCTTCCTAGTGTCAGTCATTATCCATCCCGCTATATCCTAACACAGGGTCACGGGGGTCTGTTGGAGCCAATCCCAGCTAGCACAGGGTGCAAGGCAGGAACAAATCCCCAGGCGGGGCGCCAGCCTACCGCAGGGCACACACACACACCAAGCACACACTAGGGACAATTTAGGATCGCCAATGCACCTAACCTGCATGTCTTTGGACTGTGGGAGGAAATCGGAGCACCCGGAGGAAACCCACACAGACACGGGGAGAACATGCAAACTTCCTAAAGGGAGGGCCCAGGAAGCAAACTCAGGTCTCCTTACTGCGAGGCAGCAGTGCTACTACTGTGCCACCCTTTTCCTAGTGTCCAGTTGTTAAATCTTTGTTGGGAATAAATACTCAATATACTTTGTACAAAATATATAAAAGGCTAAATTTAGGAAAAGTTAGGATCCCTAATGTTGGACCCTGAGTTAAATCACTCTGAAACGTTCAGAGATCTTTCAGAAAAAAGAAATGTCTCCATGATACATTTATTACAAAATGTATTGTGGGGACATTACTAAAAGCAAGTATGATAATGCTGACCTGGATATGCTTGAGCTGATGTTCAGGAGCAAAAATCAGGAGTGCCAAAAGAAGGTTTTTGAGTTACCATCTGGAATGTAAGTGCCCATATTCAGATTTCCTTCTAAAACAATCTCTTATGGTTTTTTAAACATTCAAGTAATCAGACAAATCCTAACACTTTGCAAACACCTGGATGATTAAAGTATGCAGATCATTTAAGTGACCATCTGAGAGGACATTTGTACAGGGTTTAGACGTAAGACAAGTATTGTTTAGTCGAAACAGTAATTGTCCAACAGGTCCCCCTTTGTTGAGTGTAAAGAAGTTTGCAAATATCCAACCATGCTTTCACCATTGACAGCAACCGGGGTGCTTGGTTATGAGAACTGACAAAGTGGAGAGTGTGGTAGCAGCCTCCTTATTCTTCCCTGCTTTGACCTAATACCTTTTCTCTTTGTTTGCTTCATTTCTCTTCTCAGTCTGAACAAGAACGTGCCTATTTTTGTTTGCACTATGGCCTTCCCCACGGTACCCTGCCCACTGCACATTTTTGAACCCTGTTACCGACTGATGATTCGGAGGTGTATGGAGACCGGCACAAAACAGTTTGGGATGTGCCTCAGCGACCCAGTCAAGGGGTAAGAGATGTGTTTTTCCATTTGTTAAGTTTGTCCTTAATTAATTCAATGAAGGAAGCATAGAGCTCCCAAAGGTCTCATTTACCAAGAAAGACTGGCGATTGCCCATATTTCTTAGTGACGTTTTGTTTGCTGGATCCTTCTGGAAAACTGCACAAACTAAGAGAAGGGTAGGCATTTCAGTGCTGTTTTTGCAGATGTTTGCCACAGTAGACCAGTGCTAATCGGATTAAGGGAAGCATCTGTTTATGGGTATACAAGAAGTGGAACTCTTGGGTGGGATTGTCTCTCCCTGAACTAAAACAGCTCCTGGCAGTATCTTCTCACAAATCCCTAGTCGTTCACCACTCACATACTAGCTCAGTGTTTTTACCATTTGGGACTTGTTAAGAGTTGTTCACAAATCCTGACCCACAGTATCATCCTCTGAATTATTGCTCAGAACACTGAAATGTACTTCTCTCACACATCTCCTTTTTTATGCTTGCAATTTAGTTTCTTCAGGGCCAGGCCAGGGATTCTTTTTTCACAAGTGTGAGAGATACCAGAGGCACTGAGTTAACCTAAATTTGCACCAGCATGTGAATGCTGCTCAAGACTGGAAACGACTGGCTCAAACGCAAGTGTGAAATCTCCCCAAGGTGCTGAGTTGACTTAACTTGTAATATAACATCAAGCCACACCTCAGCACTAGTGAATGCAAAAACAAGTTTGCAATGAAGAAGTCATATAAAGCAGAAGCTAAAATTGCATTTGGCAGACTAGGAGAAATTGTAAGTTCCAACAGTACAACCGAACGAAGTGATATATACGTATGGCGCCATTGATTTTAAAATCTTTAATAGAGTATGGTCTAGTGGCTAAAACTTTGGGCAACCAGTTCAGTTTCTGCATCCTGCTCACTATGTGACTCAGAAAAAAAAAATTGGTGCTCTGATTGTGAGAGATACAGGGATTTATAAAACGTCAGAGTCTTACAAATACCATTGAAATTAAACATGTTATATTTTTCAACATAATTCTGTGGGTATTAATAAATATCACTTGTTTTCCTTTTCTTTTATAAACCACTTTACTGTAACTGACTTGTCATTTTAATAAGTAGGATAACTGTCCTTCAGATTGGGGAACACGTTTTAGTCACACTGGTCCAGGCCTGTAGAACAGGGTGAGTGTGGTATCTACGCAAATCCATAATTCCACTGCGCACCCTAGCAGCCTGTGCTTTGTGAGTGGGGGGCATTATTGTGAAGCAAAAGGAGGACGGTCGGCTGCTTTCCTTGTTGCTTTTCCCTGATTAACTGATACAAACTGCTAAACAAATAGCTTAATATCGCCAAGTTATGGGGACGTTTTAAAGCATGTAATCAATATGGTCAACACCTTCAACATTATAATAAGTTGTGCACATGATCTTGTCGGCACTGGCTTAAACCATGAATTTCATTGGTGTTTGAGAATTGCTGTACTGCCATTGCTTTGATTGCTATTTGGACTCTGGCTCATTGTGATTTCTCCAGGTTTGATCTCTAGTCTTGGTTTATCAGCTTTAGATTTTCATTGGAACACTGAAAGCAGTGAAGCTCAATTTCAAGGAGTCAAAATCCTGGGTACCCAATGCAGAGACCTTGCTCATGTTTAATATTTCATGAAGAATGGATTCAGCTGACCTTCAATTAATCCCTAAAATGTCTGCTGTCTCACACACTTATCGTCCCTTGATTTTCTATCACAATTCACTCCATATTGGCAATACTTTATTCTGTTGCTGATGTTGAATGCCAGCCAGAGCTTGGTTCATCTTTGAGAGGCATCCCGGCCTGTTGGAATTCGAAAATCCACCTCTTGAGTGTGGCACATGAAAGAGACTGATGATGGTACATGTTGACGAGGTGAAAATGAATCTCCAAATTCATACTGACGTGTAGAGTTAGAAAATCAGTGACAGCATAACACTTGGTTTTGTGTTTTTCAGCATTGACTTTTTTGAAACATAAAGCATAAAAAAAAATACAAATTTATAATTAACATATTTCAGTGCGCAGGACTTCATTTTTGGTTACTTAGAAAATCAGCACCACAGGGAGCCCTTTCAAGTCTAAGCACAGAATTTTAATCATACATGTGGAAAATTGATACCCTGGGTATCTGTCTTCAAACCTGTTTAATGAAGTTCAGCATTGTAGCAGCTAGATCCAGCCATGCAAGAATGGGGCTGGTGTCGAGTGAAATGATTTGGACTAAATTGAATTTGTTTTGCTTTGGAAATAAAATTGCAAAATAAAAAACATTTTACTTCCATTGACACCATTGCCATTGATAAAAGAAAGGCATTTACTTCCTTACTGGAAGTGTTTTCATTCATTAATTTTGCTTGCGTCTGTCTGTAGTATTTAAATCAAGATTTCTAGTGAAAAACAAAAAAACCACCAGCCTCATTTCCTGTCACGTTGAAGACATTTTGTTAAGCTATCAGCCATTTGTTGTACTTATATGTGCAACGAAGCCTACTTTACAAATTATGATGACAAGCTTGGCAATTGCAACCCTAAAGATGCATCGAAAACAAGGAAACAATGAGTTATTGAGTTGTGCGTATCCTGAACCTCATCTGCAAGAGTCAAGAATGAGAAAAAACGATTCAGTAACAATTGATGTTTGGGGGTGATTTTCATGTAGAGAGTTTTCCTATAGAGAAAACACAATATTGTGCATGATCATGCATTTATGGTCTCTCGCCGTGTGGAAAATATGCAGCATGTCACAAATTTTAATGTTGGTTTGGCTGAACTATATACAAAAATAAACATAGCTAGGAATACATAATTCACCTATCATGTCCATCACTTCATTGGGTAGAAGATATGAGCCATCCTCATACAGGACACAAGCCCATTCCAGGGCATATTTGCATCCACACTTACTCATTCATTGCTAGTTTAAAGTCATCAGTGAATTTGACCTTTACATTTGGAATGTGAGTATCTGGATGAAAACACACACAGCTATGTGGAATATATGTGAACTCCACAAAAGCAGTTCCCATTGTCAGGATTTGTATACAGTATGGGACTATGGAAGGGTGAGGCAACCGTGTTAACCATTGTGCCCTATTGAATAACTTGAAGATTAAGTCAGAATTTGAATCCAGTCTGCAGAGGCTGTACTACCATATGTTCAGATTGACTTGATCAATAAGTGTACTGTATATAAATATTTTTGCCATGCACAAGTTTAAGGATATACTGTATGTGTCTGCCCTGCATGATGCTTTGCATTCTCTCTTTAAAATTTCACACTACTCGCTCAGTCATTTTGGTTTTTCTTTCTCTTAGATTTGCAGATTATGGCTGTATCTTGGAAATACGGAATGTGGAGTTTTTTGCTGATGGGCGCTCTGTGGTTGACACCATCGGAAAGAGGCGGTTTAAAGTAATTGAGCACAGTCAGAGAGATGGCTACAACACAGCTGATATTGAATACCTAGAGGACAGGAAGGTGCGTATGGAAATTTGAATCTCATGAAGCAAACCTTGCTTTGGAGACAAATTTAAAAATGGTGATGGTGTTGCTGTGTCTACTTTACCTCTTCATCATAAAAACTATGTTAATTAAACTGAATTAAAAACATTCTGATGAGGAATTGGCACCTGTATTACAAATGTAAATACAGCATTGGCAGAATCAGATTAGCACATTGCCTGTTGTGAAATTAATATTTTAATGTGGGCACATTCCCAGAGTCCCAGCTGTATAACCTGGTCTTTATGGTACTTGAGTGGAGTTTGAACATTCTTCTTTTGTCCATGTGGATGGTTCTTCATTTGGCCCAGTTCCCCCCTTCTCAAAGAAGTGTGATTTAATTTAATTGGCACCTCTAAGGGCGGCAAGGTGGCGCAGTTGTAGTGCTGCTGCCTCGCAGTAAGGAAACCTGGGTTTGCTTCCTGGGTCATCCCTGCGTGGAGTTTGCATGTTCTCCCCATGTCTGCGTGGGTTTCCTCCGGGTGTTTCAGGTTTCCTCCCACAGTCCAAAGACATGCAGGTTAGGTGCATTGGCGATCCTAAATTGTCCCTAGTGTGTGCTTGATGTGTGTGTGTCCTGCGGTAGGCTGGTGCCCTGCCCGGGATTTGTTCCTGCCTTGCACCCTGTGCTGGCTTTGATTGGCTCCAGCAGACCCCCGTGACCTTGTGTTAGGATATAGCGGGTTGGACAATGACTGACTGACTGGCACCTCTAAATTGGCAAGATATGTATGTGTACACCATGCAGTAGACTGTCATCCTGTTCAAAGCTGGCTACAGTGCCCGATACTGCCAGATTAGGCACTGAACTTCCATAACCAGCAGATTGGAAAATGGATGGCTGTATGTTCTAATGGGCCTACACCTTTTGCTGCTCAATTTCCATCACAGCCACTGCCAACATAGACAGAAACATTTGCTTCCTTAAAAGCTCTGCAATGTGATCGCCTGCAGGAGCTTTAGGGATCCTTTTCTACTCCCTAAATAAGGGTTTTTACACAGTCTTTCTGAATAATGGATGCATACTTGACCTATTCCAAAAATATCCAAGACATATTTTTTTAATCTTCTTCTTTATGTCATTGATTAGAGGTAATTTACTGACAAAACTGCTTGATTTACTACTAGCTGGTTACATAATTTTTGAAAGAGCACATCACGCACCTGAATTCATTGGCAGTTGTCCAGGTCTGAATTAACAGGTTTGGCAAACGGACTTCTATTTTGCAGGCAGTGAAGAAAATAATAAAGGAAATGCTTTTATTAATGAAATCAAAACCTTAATTAGTTACCTCAGGCTCCCAGCCCTCCTGATACTGTGTTGAGAGTCTGATTACTGTGTAGGACGTGTAGGCCTGTTACAATTTGTCTATAAAGTAACAACTTTACCTGCCACCCACCCTGGGCCTGTTAAGCAGAAAACATCCCTGATCACTAATATCATAGGCATTTTTGTCTAAAGGAAAAGAAAACAGAAATTAAACAATGGTCATGTGATGTAATTCTTCTGTTTATTTATATATTTATTTGCACAATATACTTGAATTACAGGCACATGTTAAATAACATAAAAATCAGTATGGGATGGTCCACTGTAGCAAATTGCTCAACAAAAGATTTTGCAATGCAATGCAAATGATTGTACTTTACAATAATATACAATCAAGTACATTAACGTACCATGCACACAAATAAATGTAGAGTAAAATGAACAGAAAATTGAATGAAGTGAACAACTTAAACAATATTTAATTTTATACTAAAACTTTAGGTCAGACGAAGAAAACAAGCTGCACAGACAGATATGGCGTAGGGATGGTTTAATTCCTCTGTCCATGTTGTAGTGTGTGTGTTTGGGTGTGTTCATTTCCAAACAAGCTGTTAATTATCTTTACTTATGAATTTCTTTTGAGTGTGTGCCTGCATGCGTTGCCTCCATGTGTGCATACGAGCCCATTTAAATAAATTTTGTATCTCAAAAACTACTTGTGCAAAAAGTTTGTAGTCAGTAGATCTGGTCCCATGTGGAGCAGAATTCAAACATCTCGAATAAATTGAACACATTCTTTGGCACTTGTCGTTGGACATAGGTCAGATAGTTTTTGAAGAAGTACTGGATGAAATTGGACCAAAAACAATAGGCCTGGGACCTGTAACAAGATAAATACGAAACAAGGTGAGGGAAGAAGATAGGTCAATTGTTGTACATAGGCCTCTGTGTTCTGGGCAGATGTCACTGAAACTGTGTTTTATCTTTGCTGTGATGTACTCATCCCCATACAACACAAAAAATCTATCATTTTCCTAAGAAAATTGTAGTTTTAAAATGAGAAAGTTGATTTTGATTTTGCACAAACACACACACATACAGACACCATGCTAAAATAAACTTTTGTTAACGTTTTGAGCATCATAGAGTAGGAATATGAACTTAACTTGATAGCAAATATTTGACCCCATCACCAAACTTCCATTTACATGGAAGTAAAAGATATATTTAATGTGAAATTAAAAAACAGCAACTCTACAACAAAACAGTAGATATCCAAAGATGATCACTGTTCATTTTTTATTTTTCCAAAAAATACGTACAAAACTCTTTTTCACTGTGACCTAAATATTGATTGGGAAACAGCAGATGAGATCTCCTTCTTTTCTAGAGAAAACTGCTTGCTTCAGAATCTGTGCAATTTGCAGATGCATTTCAAAGATATAAGCTAAAAAAGCAGAGTTCAGCTAAAAGATCATCCTAGTCACACAGTGGTATACCTCATTGCCCAGGTCATGTCAGTATGCTTTGCAAATGCACTGTGCGAGTAAGATTTTGCTTGTTTTTGTCTGAACAATGTAAAAGTTAATTTTGCTTTCTGTAATGAACTGTTCCTCTGTATGATCTCCCTGAGAGTGTCATCTTTCCCTGGTGGTCCAGAGTGTATTAATTAAAATATCTTTTAGTTCTGGATTTGTTTGTAATGTACCATTTGGTAAAGTCAGAATCCAGAGGCTTCAGGTTGAACTTAAAGCTGACATTTTCATGCTTTAGCCCTCAGATCTATGATTTTGCTCACGTAAAATGACACAGTAAGCCAGGTATAAGATTTAAACTACAGTCTTTGGATCACACACTACTTATAAACCAGGGGTGCCCACACTTTTTCGGCTTGCGAGCTACTTTTAAAGTGACCGGGTCGAAATGATCTACCTACATTAAAAAAGATATATACATGCATATATATACTGAGTATACTTTATACATAAAATGCAGGTGCCGGTCATAAAATTAGAATATCATGACAAAGTTGATTTATTTCAGTAATTCCATACAAAAAGTGAAACTTGTATATTAGATTCATTCATTACACACAGACTGATGTATTTCAAATGTTTATTTCTTTTAATTTTGATGATTATAACTGACAACTAATGAAAGTCCTAAATTCAGTATCTCGGAAAATTAGAATATTGTGAAAAGGTTCAATATTGAAGACACCTGGTGCCACACTCTAATCAGCTAATTAACTCAAAACACCTGCAAAAGCCTTTAAATGGTCTCTCAGTCTAGTTCTGTAGGCTACACAATCATGGGGAAGACTGCTGACTTGACAGTTGTCCAAAAGACGACCATTGACACCTTGCACAAGGAGGGCAAGACACAAAAGGTCATTGCTAAAGAGGCTGGCTGTTCACAGAGTCTGTGTCCAAGCACATTAATAGAGAGGAAGGGAAGGAAGGACAAGATGTGGTAGAAAAAGTGTACAAGCAATAGGGATAACCGCACCCTGGAGGATTGTGAAACAAAACCCATTCAAAACTGTGGGGGAGATTCACAAAGAGTGGACTGCAGCTGGAGTCAGTGCTTCAAGAACCACCATGCACAGACGTATGCAAGACATGGGTTTCAGCTGTCGCATTCCTTGTGTCAAGCCACTCTTGAACAAGAGACAGCGTCAGAAGCGTCTCGCCTGGGCTAAAGACAAAAAGGACTGGACTGCTGCTGAGTGGTCCAAAGTTATGTTCTCTGATGAAAGTAAATTTTGCATTTCCTTTGGAAATCAAGGTCCCAGAGTCTGGAGGAAGAGAGGAGAGGCACAGAATCCACTTTGCTTGAGGTCCAGTGTAAAGTTTCCACAGTCAGTGATGGTTTGGGGTGCCATGTCATCTGCTGGTGTTGGTCCATTGTGTTTTCTGAGGTCCAAGGTCAATGCAGCCGTCTACCAGGAAGTTTTAGAGCACTTCATGCTTCCTGCTGCTGACGAACTTTATGGAGATGCAGATTTCATTTTCCAACAGGACCTGGCACCTGCACAAAGTGCCAAAACTACCAGTACCTGGTTTAAGGACCATGGTATCCCTGTTCTTGATTGGCCAGCAAACTCGCCTGACCTTAACCCCATAGAAAATCTGTGGGGTATTGTGAAGAGGAAGATGCAATATGCCAGACCCAACAATTCAGAAGAGCTGAAGGCCACTATCAGAGCAACATGGGCTCTCATAACACCTGAGCAGTGCCACAGACTGATCGACTCCATGCCACGCCGCATTGCTGCAGTAATCCAGGCCAAAGGAGCCCCAACTAAATATTGAGTGCTGTACATGCTCATACTTTTCATGTTCATACCTTTCAGTTGGCCAACATTCCTAAAAATCCTTTTTTTGGATTGGTCTTAATTGATATTCTAATTTTCCGAGATACTGAATTTGGGACTTTCATTAGTTGTCAGTTATAATCATCAAAATTAAAAGAAATAAACATTTGAAATACATCAGTCTGTGTGTAATGAATGAATCTAATATACAAGTTTCACTTTTTGAATGGAATTACTGAAATAAATCAACTCTGTCATGATATTCTAATTTTATGACCGGCACCTGTATATGTTCTCGTACCTTGCATAACTGAATAATCCTTATGGTACAATAACAATTCAATACATTTATGGTCACTACAGTATTTGGATTTAATAATCTTTATGTGGGAAAAGGCTGACTCACATAAATAAGTAAATAAATTGAATAATGCAGTCAAGGAGGTAGCACATTTCCTCATGTTTGGGTACTTTTCCTCTGTGAGTAAGTTCCAAAACTGTCCATGATCCCCATACTTCAGCTGAATGTCATCATGTAGTGTCAAAATCTCATCCTCCACTGTAGACGAGTTTTAGGTGAAACAGTGTGCAATTTCTGATGTGAGTGAATCACCCTCAACATCTTCCCTAAATGGATAGCACTTCAATGTAGCGATTGGCTCAAGTAAAGCAAAGTCTTGAAACCGTCTGCCAAAGTCTGACATACAATTTTCAATCTGTTCTGTGTAGCATATGCTGTCAAGTTGCCCACACACTTTCCATTATGTCTCCAGCTCTGACGCGAGGTTTTGGATGTTCCCCAAATCAAGGCGCTGAAAAATGATCGCTCTCTGATTAACTGCGATTTTAGTTCCCTCTTTTTTGTCTTTCTCAGATTGCTTTTCGGAAGGAAGTCAGTTTCGTAGTTTTAATAAACAGTTCGAAAGTGCCTTTCCCCATTTTCCTTCTTTGGAATAGCAATGATAGATTGACAGATCAGACAAACACACTTTGGCTGTGACATTGTGAGAATAAAACCCTCTTCCAATTCCACATCCAGCCCATACCCTCCCCAAACATTTTTTTAAAATCCCTTCTATATAAATTAGAAGGCTAACTAGATCACAGCTGGAGTTTTGCAGTTGCTCGCGCGTTTGATCGTGATGACTAGTGTGTTAGAAGAAAAGAGATCTCAGACTGGCCGCCCTGTATATCAATCAAGTGGCAAATGCAATAGGGAGGATATATGATAGACTAACGTTTTAAATGCAACGCGATCTACCAGTCGATCGCGTTTGACGCATTGGGCACCCCTGTTATAAACTATAAAATATAGAAAGTTTACCATGGTGGGTTTATGCAAGATGTTGGTGGTTTAGGTAGTATTTTCTTTTTACTGGTCTTCAAAAAGGTTAAACGAACAGAATCAGCATTACCAATTAAAACCTACAGTGAGTGTTATTCATTTATTAGGTGGAGGGTCAAGAACTGGCTGAGCTGCTGACACTTCACGACACGGTTTATGATCAAGCCATTATGTGGATTAATTCCCTGAAGTCAGAACAGAAGGAGAGAATTGTAAGCCACTTTGGGCCCATGCCTGAGAAGGAGCCAGAACCTCAGGTATGAACCCCTTTTTCTTTTTTTAGTCTTTCAGAATTAATTAACCATTATGGTTGGACAGCAGAGGTGACCTAAAATTTTCTTTAAAGATCTCTACCAGAGATTATTTAGGGGTCAGATAAGGATTCATTTTCTTCATTTACATTTCATTAGAAAAGTGGCTGTATATTCCATTGTGTTTTACCATTGCTTATTATTTCCTTCTAGATTTTGAGCCATCCTGCTTATTACCAAAGTCCACTTCATTGTGTTTACCCCCTTACCCTAGCTAAAATACATACTGTACATGCTAAAGATCAACAGATTAAGATGACCTTATTGGACTGTTGTATGTAACTTGACTTATTTTACCCCAAATCTGTCATATGCAGATTTAACTGTCTGGTTGCATTATATGTATACTTGGGCTTCAGTGCAAGTGGCCAAAGCCCAGCAGGCTTTACCTAAATATGTTTTGCTTTCCAAACTGCACTCTAATGTACATCCAGTTCATCTCTCTGTGTGAGAATTTTAGTTCCTCATGCCCATCCTCATTGTGTTCATTTTCTACTCCCATTTTTCTGTTTGTCATAAGGTACTCATGGAGTATTCTCTTTTATCCTCTGACTTTCAGAACTACACATGTAAAATGTAGGAGCTAATCTTAGATATTTTTGCTCCTGTAGATGAGCCAAGATGCACTTGTGCTTATTTAAATCTTCTTTTTTTCTTTTCAGATGAGTCCCAATGGTCCATCCTGGTGCTGGTGGTTGCTTGCCGTCCTGCCTCTGGAAGGCCGAGCCCAGCTCCCTTTCTTGGCTTTAACAGCACTGAAGGATCGACTCCTTGGTATCCGTCGAGTTTTAATGTTCATGTCACGCAATCGCCCTCGATGACACAAGGCTTGAACAGCTTTCCTATGTGTATAATTGAAACACCAGGACTGTGTTTTTACACTACTTTGACTTCCCTCGTAGTTGAACAAAGTTCAAAACAAAAACTTTAAAGGATAAATAATGTGTCTTTTAGGTTATCGCCCTCCTCCCACAATAGTGGGCTAAGATAATCTTTGAAGTGAACTTCATATGAATGCAGTGACTCTTAAAAAAACAGCTTAGCACCTCATATGCAAAAGAAGGTGACATTTGTGCTTTGCTCTTATAGGCTGTCACCAACTGGGCTTCCTTCAGTAATAACAACCATTAGGTGTGTTTATACATTATCACACAGCTCTGCTTCCTGAAAAATGCCTAAGGGTGCTTCCAGCTAAAAAAATAGACACAGCAAATGACTCAGGCACTACAAAATGTGCTCATCTTTGTAAGCACTGGATTATTGTCTCAACCCTACCAGGAATCCCTTTTCTTTGTAAGTCTGTAAGTTGGATCTTTTCAAGGCTGGGTCACTTTAAATGAGGTAAATACAGAGGATGCTAATCTGAAAACTGGGGTGACTGAAAGATTCTGCATAGTTTATGGTTTAGCTGTACAATCAAAGAAACATGAAAATTTTAGCCTTTGCTGGTGTAAAACCTGAAATTTAGTCAAATTATGTCAAGACTGTTTACACCATTTCATAAGATCTAGTAAACAACATTTAAGTAAAAATCACATAAACCAATAAATCATTTTTAGCAAAATAATCTCAAATAAAAAAAATCAGTGAGAATGCATTGACAATGCATATCCATAGTGTTTCTATATATTAGTCACATATTAAATTTTTAGCATCCAAGTAGGCAGCGTACCCAGATTGCCATTGCTATAATCTAAATTCCTAGTAAATAAATATAAAGCCCCTCCATTTGTCACGCTAATTCAGGTGGGAGGGTTATCAAAGAATGCAAACTACATTGGACTTGCACACAATACACTCCCCTATCATTTTAAGTACATCTGGATGCTTAGCTACCCCTCCCCCGAGACATATTTTCAAGCCTCCTTTACCTAATATAATATTTTTAATTCCATAATTAATTACACCGTAAGTTCCGTCTTCTTTACTATGTTTTTCCTTCATGCCATACCACATGCACTTCAGAAGAGGTCACCCACCAGAAGCTAAGCATGCTCAGGCCCATCCAGTACTTGGATAGGAGACCATCTAGGAAAAAGATTAAGTTGCTGCTGGAAGAGGAATTGGTGAGGCCAGCAGTTGGTGCTTACCCTGTGGTCTGAATGTGGATACCAATGCTCCAGTGCAGTGATAGTTACAACATGCTGTGAAAGCATAAACATAAAACCGAGCTCCTGACTGTCTGCGGCCATAACAGATCCCTGGGCATCCATCGTAAAAAGCAGGGTGTATCCCAAAGTCCTGGCTAAATTGCCCACCATGACCTGGTCATTCTGGCCCCTTAATCCCTGTCTCTAATTAGTTAACTATCTCACCCCTTCACCACCTAATAACTAATGTGTGGTGTGAGCATACTGGCACCAAAATGGCTCCTACCGCATAATCCAGGTGAATGCTACACATTAGTGGTGGTTGAAGTAGCTCCTCATTCACTGTGTAAAAGCGCTTTAAAAAGTGAGAAAAGCACTATATAAATGCGAGAAATTATTATTATTAGTCACGATTAGAAAATCCTGTTATATTTATGGGGAAGGACTTCAACACAATGTTCTCTATCCAACTTAATACAATTCATTGTTGGTGTGAGTGGCCACAAGGGCTGCATGGTGTGATTAGAGGCCATTCAAAACAACAGAAATTAGACTCATTTTATTCCAGCCAGCATCTATCATAATTAAAAAGAGGTACTCACATGAAATCACTGAGGAATCTCAAGCCTTGAGTTGTAACAAAATGTTTCAACGCAGAACTGTGGGTAGATGTTGCTGGGCAGTGGAAAGGAGGATCAGTTAGGTGGTGCCATTATACCTATTAAACATTTGGTGGATATAGCGGAGTAGTGTTTTGGTTTACTAACATTTATATACCTTGATGGGACACAATCCTTACAGATATGAATACGGCTAGAATACATTCATGGTTTATGGATGATGTAAAGACAGGCTTACATCTTCGAGTACCCGCATGAGAATTGCATTTATATCTTTAGATGTTTTCTGCACAAACCTAATTTGTATGTTTAAAGCAATAAATAATAATAAAATTGAAGAAGTCAAACTTCTCTGACCAAGTGTTACTCATTGTGGGCATGTGCAGTACATTGTATAGTAATAATGTGTTTGTGCACTTCAGTAAAGCATACATAATGGTTCAAAAATAAAGGCATGTACAAGAAGGCTAGACTTTTGGCTTAGATGGACCTCTCAATAGATGAAATTACTGTTACTGTATATCTGCAATTGATTATTATACTTTAAAAGATGTAATAGTTAAATAAATGGGTCATGAGGTAAAGAGTTTCCTGGCCAAACACCGATCCAGTGATAACACCTTTGCTTCACCTTTGTACACCGCATTTCTTGCCAGCACCCTACTCCAAGCAGACTGAAGCTTGGCTCTGTGTTTACCTCAGTGCAATGTAAAATATGTGCTACCAAAGCAAGAGTATTTGTTAAGAGACATCAATTTATAATTTTGTTTGCTGCTATTCTATTTTGGATGCTTTTTCTATGAAAGGACATTCATTTAACCTCTGCAAGATTAAACAATTTTTTTTCCTGTCTGTTACGCGTGATGTTAGCTAAGTTTTAATGACTTCATCATCTTTTAGCTTTATGTACACAGTCTGTACAGATAAAACAAACTACTAACAGGAGAAAAGAAAAACATCATTTCACAGTAGCTCCACTTCAGTAACTCAATGGAAGTATTGTGTACAAATCTGGCTTAATAATATTGTGGCCATGATGTTTGATTTAAAAGGTTTTAAATGAATAACCATATTTATTTTTGTTTGTTTATGTGTTTCTGAGGTTGGTCAGTCACTTGATGCCATTTTACAAGTCCATTCATCCCAAAGTTGTAGTTCTGTGCTATGTTTTAGCTGGAAGTACTACCATCTATGATAAACCAATCTTTATTATTATTATTATTTTTATTCGTTTTTTGTAATATTGTAAAAGCACCTTTTGTTATTTCTCCTGAAGCAATATATTTTGTTAAGTACACAACCTTTTTGTATATTAAATGAAAATGTTCTCAAATACATTTGTTATTATATATCATTTCTTATTTAAAGGATTTGACCTAAAGGCATCTGAGCAATGGCTGTGCTTCAACAAATCTGGACAAAAATTGAAAGGATAATAGAATGACTAACTGATTAGCAGCACTTTTTAGCATATCATAATGAATTTGTGCTGTTTGAACTTGCCCTATTCTGACACATTAATGAGAGCCAAAAAGGAAAGTTATTCTAAATTTACTATCTGTTAAAGCTGTGAAACAAAAAAATAATTAAAGTTAAAAAAAATCATATTACCTAATTAAAGTGGGAAAAAAGCTTGTTGAAGTATTGCTGGATGAATAAAAAAATATCAATAAAAAATATAAAATAATTTGGGTTTGAATTGCTATTTTTTTAGCTAGTCTCATAAGCCAGCACTATGACATTAAGCTAAAACTACATGGCTTCAAACACCTTTGGTCAGATTTCATAAAGTGCAAGGTATGCTACTTTCTCACTGAGGTGCTTCACTTGTTTCTTGAAACCTTATGAATAAAGTTCTGTCCAAGAGGGGAACTGTGTAACAAAACTACACCTGAAAAACTTCCTCGAAGAGCTGTATCTGTCTAGAGCAGAGGTGAACGCTGGGGCTCGTCAACAAATTACACAAATAACAAGCATGTAAATAAGGAAGTACTATGCATGCACAGACATTTAAAGACACGAGACTTATGCATAAACGTTCAGTGTAGTGAATCGGAATCATGAGAAAGCTCACATTTGTGGAAATAAATAAATCTAACTTAAGCGTAATTCTGTTAACATTCTCAAATGATTGTAGTCAATAGTCTATTGATATGTAAATAAAAATGAAAAAGATTAAAAGTATGCATGTAATTTATAATGCAAAAAAGTTCACAGCCGAGAACACATCATCAGTATTAGAATAGATAGATAGATAGACACACTGAATTGATGAACATACTGTGACATGGAGCTACAAGTAGAGAAGTGAAATGTCTATATAAGCTATTAACCTGCGAAATGAGGCGCAGCAAAAATTTAAGTATTGAAATTATTTTAACATTTTCCAAAATAACTAGGTAAGAAGAATGTTAGGAATACATTCTTTAAAATTCCAGCTTAATCTGCTTCTGTTTCATAATTCACTGTCTATGATGCAATGATTTGCTGAGAAGAGAAGTCCAATTTTCAGTCATGATTGCTGTAGAAATGTCCATCCATCCATTTTGTGAACCCACTTTATCCAGGGTTGCTATTGCTATCCCTGCAAACATCAGTGCAAGTCAGGAACATTCCTTAGACTGGATGCCAATCCATCACAGGGTGAAAACACACGCACACACATACACATACACTAGGGCCAGTTTAGCATCGGCAATCCACCTACTCAGGATGTTTTTGGACTGTGGGTTGAAAATCCAGGACCTGGAGGAAACCCACACAGACACGGAGAGAACATGCAAACTAAATGTAGGGAGGACCTAGGATGTGAACTCTGCTCTTATATAATTATAATGAAACCTCTTAGCAAACCTCTTAGCTTACATACTAACAACAAATAAACCAGGCTGTTGGAAAAAGTGCTGTGTTTCTAGAGGCTGATTGGAAAACAAACTGTTTATTTTAGTTACACGGAGAGTAAACGTTTTAGTGCCCCTTGAAACAGAACACCAAATGACATTTTTTGTCATTTTATATGTTGCATTTATCATCTAGCATTATTCATATATGCAGCGTATACATGAAGTAATCACACACACTTAAACACACACACATATATATATATATATATATATATATATATATATATATATATATATATATATATATATATATATATCACCCCTTGCTCACTTTACTCGCCACCCCCCCCGGCCTGTGCTATGCACCAGCCACTTCGTGTCTCTGCCACTCACATTGTGAAGAGAGGAGCTGACCACATCCTAAGGAGATGTGGTCGCTCCTCTGAAACCCCCTCTTAAACAGTGATACAATCGAAAAAAATTACAGGTTTTTTTACCTCCTCATTGCTCGATCAGCTGCTGGCTTGCTGCTGTGCCACATGATCTGCATCTTGTGTGGCGCTTCGAACATTTTAAAAGCCTGTACAGCAGCTGTCCTACTCTTTGTCTTTTATTTCCAGCCCCGGGCGTGGTTAAATCTCTTGGTACAAAGTCTCATCTCACGACACATAAGTTCTTGATATTTTTAATAATTATAATTTATAAATGGAATAAGAATCTGAAAATGTAACAGTATCACATTAAAGTTCAATAAATTCTGAAAAGAATGATGCCAAACATATATATGTAGGTTTTAAAAATAAGACCGATTTAAAGCGTGACATAAAAATTTCACATAAAATCGTTGCACAAAATCGTTGCACTTTTAGGCTTAGGATTTTATATATAGAGAGTAGATATATATACCTACTCAGAACACATATCTGATTACATGATTTTTGTAATTCATGTTTCACTAAGCTCAATTTAATATCTTGTCATCTTAAAGCAAACATGCACCAGGATTGCCTTAGCACAAGTATATGAAATTATACATCAAATTGACCATACACTTAAAAAAAGTCTTTGATTTTTCCATCAATCACGATATAATTAAAAATGCTGTTAGACAAGAGAGACATCTTATGTGAGGAACGTAGAAGTGACTGAGGAAAAGAATAAAATATGCCTAGAAATAATCACCTTGAAGAAAGCCAGTCATTTCTTACTGCCTTATTGCGGTGTTTGGTGTCACTGCTACTTTGATGTGTCATTTTTGGCCCTGACTGACCACTCTGTGGATGGGACAAATAGCATCACCAATAGTCCACTTGAGTTAAACCATTGTGATATGTATCAGACACTTGCCTGCTATCAGTGCAGGTGGTAAGTTATTTTGCTCCCTAGGCCAAACTTATTAGTATGCCAATTCACTGTTCGGTAGCTAACCTTGTGCGACTGGGTCCAACCCCCCATTATGAACTGCACCCTAGGCTAAAAACTAATTTGCCTTAATGGTGGTGCCGGCCTTACCTGCAATGCACTAATTTGGGATTGGGCAAGTATTATATCTTGGTCTGTCTAATGGGCCTGAAAAACTGACTTCTTTCCTGAGCTTTTTTTGTCAACACCTCAATTATCAATTCAAATTCGGAGCCCTAACAGTCTAACCCAACTTAAGAAGTAATAAAAACCTCTGAATATACAGTATGTGTGCTGAATGCATATATCTAAAATGGTATATTATATCAGGCTGAGTAAAATACACAAATAGTTGGGATTGAGTTTGTGGGTGCATATAGCTCCCACATAGCAAATGCAAGCCAGTTAAGAGTAGCTGCTATAAATGCACCGCCTAAGAAGAGGAATACAGCATGCAAGTTCTAAAAAAATAAATAAATGAGAAAAAGCAAAAATGTACTCAATTGGCTTGCAAACTGAAGCACCAGTATTGTGGCTGATTGCCTGTTTCAGGACAGAGAATATTAGTTAACTGAAGTATGCATAGCCTGTGACTCCAATGTGAAAATAAGTTTAAAACAGCAGCTCTGGCCATTCCATGATGAAGGTTTGGTGAAAAAGTCTTGTCTTGAAAAAGCATGTCCCAAACCAAACTCATGTAAAGACAGCACCAGGACATGCATACCAGAGTGAAGTTATGCCAAAGTCTTGGACATATTGTTGGCATTTTCACTTTGGAATTTAGGATGGAAGGGCCTCCTACTGTGGATATTAAATAATAATATGACATGTTCCTCTAGTATCTTCTGGGAGAAAAAGCAGACAGAATTTCCAAAATGTGATCTAAAAAATAAATAAGTAAATTCAACTTTTGTAATACCATCTCTGTGTTCAAAGTGCAGGGTTAATGTTAAGCAATGTCAGCTGCTTTCAGTGATAAAAGCAGTTCAAAGAAAAAGAGATGCTAAGGATTTTTGATTCAGTTCTAAAACTGTACGGTGTTTGCACGTTCTCCCCCGTGTGTGAGTGTGCTTTTCTTCAGAGACTCAAGTTTTGTCGCACACGCTTAAGACTTATAGGTAGGTGAACGGCCCCCTCAAAAGTGCTTCCGTGTAAGTTGGCTGTGTGATTGACTGAGATTGGGTTGAGACTTACAACCCTCTATTGGATTAATCATGTTTGAAAATGTAATGTTCTTTTATCAAATATCTTGAATACAATTGTTGCTACAAAAGGGCTTGAATGAATCATTTCAGTTTTTATTTGTCCAGTGCCTCCTGACTCACCTGTATGACTAAAATCCTTGTATATGATATACATTTCAATATACAGTTCGACTTGTCTTGATGTCTAGTTATTCAAGATGTTCAGTGTTTTGCAGTTACCCATTATTTTTGGCTTTCTAGACCCAAAAACCCTAACTTTAGGCCAGTTTCGGTTACATTTATTACAAAAAAATTTTACTTTTATGATAAAGAGCAAACCAAAAGGTGTCTTCTTGGAAAAAATGACCAGAATGTAACTTGAAGTTGTGCATGCCACATCAACTGACCCAAATGGTTCACCCTCTAAAGCAAGGGGTAATCAAAATCAGTCCTGGAGGCCTGCAGTTTTTCTTCCAACCCAGTTGCCTTATTAGAAAACAATTCTTGTCAATAACAGATCCTAGTTAATATCATTACTTATTAGTGTTTTAACTTAGCAATGTTAGGTCATTCTTATATTGTAGATTATTTTTCCTTCCTAATGATATGATTTGAACCCTAAAACAGATGAATAATTAATTCTCAGTCCTTCACTTTCTCTTCAGTTTCCTTCTGAGTACTGTAAGAAATAGCCCAGCCAAAGACAGACACAAAAACACAGTTTCCATCACACACACATTTATTTAGAACCACTATTTACATATATTTACAGTTCATAGTCCTTGGTTCTCCTGGCCGCCTCCACTCCTGTCTTGTAAGCTCTGTCCTTCTTTGGTGAAGGTGAGGTGGCCCCTTTTATCCAGCCCTGGATGTGCTCCAGGTGCCTGATGATGGACTTCCGGCAGCACTCCCCAGTGTGGTGGAAGTGCTGCCCTTTCATCTGGAAGCACTCCGGGCATAAACCATCCCTGGTCTGTCAGCACTTCCTGGTGTCCCGGAAGTGCTGTCCCCCAGGGATCAAGGACCAGGTACCCAGGAAAAAGAAGTGCCGCTCTCCCGGTTCCTCCTTCCTCCAGGCATCCCGGCGGGGCAGAGTTCCTGGCCATGTATCACAGTACTTTAGTAGACAATAAATACACAAACTGCGGTGGGCTGGGGCCCTGCCCGGGATTTGTTTCCTGCCTTGTGCCCTGTGTTGGCTGGGATTGGCTCCAGCTGACCCTCGTGACCCTGTAGTTGGGATATAGCGGGTTGGATAATGGATGGATGGATAAATACACAAAGGTGAAAATAGTAAACAGCCAGACAGAGAACTGCTGGTTCCTTTGTCATTTACATCTTAATGCTAATAAGGACCAATTAAAAACAGCTGATATAGTTGTTTAAGACTAAAATAAGCAATTAAGGGTTCAAAATCTTAAAAAGCTAGAAAACTGAAATGAAGCAGAAAAATGTTACTTGAGCAATAAGAGCTTCGTATATATATATAGAATTCACTGTTAAGCCATCTTAATTATTTTTTGGTTCACAGGGTCCCAGATTCTTTCCTAACAGCACTAGGCACTAGTCTAGAACCAGTCTTAAATGAGTTGACAATGCATTTCTGTGCAGATTCACTCACACCAGGCTAATTTACTGTTGCCAATTAAATGTTCCTGCATGTATTTGGGATTTGGCTGTAAAATACAGAATTCCCTGAAAAAAACCCAAGCAGAAACAAGGCGAGTGTGTTAAACTGCACAGAGTGATCCCAATCTCCTGCAACTGTAATGCAGCAACATTAAAAGAATACCCCATCAAAAAATATTTTTGTAATATGTTACTTATCCCACATATTACATAGTGATGGCCAAAAAAAAAAAAAAATAATCTCATGTTTTCGTGGAAAAAGGAGATCATGTTTCAGGTAGAATGGGAGTCTTTGATGACTAGTGCTGAATGACAGCAAACAATATCATAAATGTTCATGAAAAAATCTCTCGTTATACATGTTGTTTAATTCACATGTCAAGTCATCCAGTCGTAGGCTCACAATGTGCAAAACGCATGCATTTTTTACTAACATATTGTTGAATAAAATAATTCCAGAAAATGAACAAAATTTTGCCTTTAAATTAAAGATACACCTCCACCCCTCATTCACTGGCCCAGAATTCAGTTGTCAATTCAAAAACACAGCCCTGTGTGAATGGGCTTCCTGTTTGTGGACTGCTTTCATTTTCCACAGGTATTTATTTAACAATGTTTTAGCAAAAAATACATGTGCTTTACACATTGTGAGCATACAACTGGAAGACTTCACATGTGGGTTATGAAACATAAGTAACAGGAGACTTTTTTATGGATGTTTTACATGTTTTTTGCTGTTCTCCAGCACAGGTCACCATAAGCTCCCATTCTATCTGAAACATTATTATCTCCATTCTCCATGAGAATGACAGTTTTTCTCAGCCATCACAACAAACTACTTAGGGTAAGTAACATATTAAAAATATCATTTTTGTGCAGAGCATTCCTTTACGCTCTGTACCACCATGCTGACACCCTGTGTACATTCCTCGCTTAAATTGTAATCTGGATTTTATTGTTTTATTTATTTTGTGTTCACCTCAAAGCACCTGGGGACACAATTCATCAATAGACCAAAGGTGAATATATCATATGAGTAAATAAAGTTAATCTTATTAATATAGGCCACATAAATAGACATCATAGAACCTCTAATATCTCTAGTAGAGGTTCAAGTTTTTAAAAGAAATTAGCTCATGCAGAGTGTGACATTTGGATTAAGAGTAGTATAACTCTACTCCTCATTTTGTTTATACTCTCTGTTTGGAAATGTACAGAACACGCATTTTGGAATTCTAATTCAGTTTAACGTTGGATTCATATCCAACACAAGGGGAATCGCCTAATTGGGTGTAAATCTTCTAAAGCCTTTAACGTTAATAAATGAGTATGGAAGATTCAAAGGAGTCTTGGTATTGAAGTCGGATGGTGTCTATTTCCTCTAAGAAAGATTAAACTGTTTTTTATAGCTCACTAATAGCACACCAGCACTGGTTTGACTCTTCAGTGGTTTATAAAGAAGTTTGCATAAGATGAGCTGCCCTGGCAGCCTTAGTCTAGAGTAATGGGGTTATATGCTGTCCTAGATGTAGGTCAGGCTAAATGTGGAAGACAGATAAATGGGTCTCTCCATCCTACTGACCTAATTTCTCTTGACTTTTCTGGGAGGAAATCATCTGGTAATTGTTACTCAAACCTTAGCCTGGACCGGTCAAGCTGGGTGTGCTGTCTGTTATTATTGGCTCATTGATCTTCTGTTGTGTTGGATGTTTGGGATATTAGATGGTTAATGCTAATTTTATTTATCACCTTTTATGTAGAATACCTTTTCAAACAATCATGGACTAGAGGGTTCAATCAGAAGCGAATTCAACATTCTAACATAAATCATTTTTAAATAAGAGTTCTTATTTCTTAATGTGGGAACTCAATGTACAGTATGTCATTTATAAATGGCTTTCAGATTTTTAATTAACCAAGGTATCTATAAGTTCCAATTCTACAACATAATTTTGTATTCTTCTGTTTCTTTTCATTTAAATGATATATAAAATCTGGTTTTCTTTTCAGCTTCATAGCATTTACAAAGTTATTTGTAAACTTCTTGTAGTCTGACTGCAGTATGTTGCTATCTAAAAACATTTCAAAGTCACAGGACTTCTCCAATATAGGTGCCTTAAGTAATGGGGACGCATAAATGTGAATTGCATTTGCTTATCTGAGTGAATTAAAAACAAAATCTTCAATTTTTTTTCTGTTATGTAAAATCTTTCACACTTTCTTTTCCTTTAAGTGTTATTGTTCAATGATTCAGGCTCCATTGACATGGTATTTGTATTGTTCAAAATGGACTGAGAGAACAATAGAACTGAAGATCCTGTCCTGTCAGCAGTCTGTCCGACTCAGGCGCTCATCTGTCTGCAGAATAACATCGAAAATCTGAGCTCAACTCATGACCTGTCACTGAACTGACACACATAGCACACAATGGGGACGTCGTTCTGAGCGTGTCAGCAAATTCAGCTGACTGTAATGCCAGGCAGTTCTTGTTTTGAAAATACTGATTACTAACAGTCACTCCATCTCCTACACGCACCCTGTGACTGACTGGCATCCCATCCAGGGGTGAATGCTGTGTTGTATTCAGTGCTATGGGGACAGGCTGCTGGGAGTAGAATCTGAGAAAGGCTGAATGGCTAAGCAGCTTGTTACATTACTTGTAATGTGCAGACATACAAATTCTGTAAGAAAAATAACATAATGCACTGATTATACATAATATGAACTTCAGTCACATTCACTTTTGTTCATAATCACACAATATGTATTTATTTCAGCCTGACAGATGCTTTCTTTTAATAGTGAAGATGAAAATAAATTTAACTGGACATCACAAGATTACTGTTTGCTTCATTTGTAAAATATTGCTTAATTATTAGAATAAAATCTAATGTCTAATGTTAAAAAGTTTCACCAAGTATGTACTAACTTTTTTAAACTTTAACAACTTGGGAATGGACAAGAAAAGAAGGAATGGATTGTGCACTTTTGACAACACTGATGGTAGGTGCTGTGATGTAAGATTTTGCATATAACTTGATAAATATTTTGTATATCTTTATTTGTATTTTAGGCAAAGCAATGTAATTTAGTGTTACATTAGTGAGAAGCATTCATGTTTACCCCCTTTTTTACGACTGAGTCTCTTTGAATTTTATGACAGAATTTGGGGAGGAAGTGCCTTAAACCATTTTGCCTAGTGTTTCTCTACTAGAGTCTTTCAACCCCCGCAAGAAAGCCAGGCTGCCTAACTGCTAAGCTTTACCTTAACATATGGTTGTGGGGGTTGGCAGGTGTTAAGATGTTCTATTCCCCCATTGGTCTGAAGTATGGCTGTTTGAAATTGGCTTGGATCAGAAGCCTTTAAGTACTATGCTTCACACTATCTCTTACTAACTTCTGATGAAGAAGTATCTCACACCAACTGACAAGACCACCACAAGAAGAGCACAGCTCGGCAGCCATATTGAAACAGGCATGCAGCCTGTTCTGAAGAAAGCTGACCACAAATGAACTAGAGACGTTTTTAAGTAACTAACAAGTCATTGTGCCACCTGAAACTACGCATCACAATTTAATCAGGCTGTATGGTTGCCAATATTCAAATGTACTTTGCATATTGTTATTATTTATGAATATTATTAATAATACATTATTTAAATTGTAACTTAACTCCTGTTTGTCTTTTACTATACCTAATTGCCTGAGGTTATAGATATAGAAGGGAAGGTGGGAGACGTTATATACTATAATACCTTATAAACAGTGGTAAGTCTGTGAGATTAGGCATTCTGACAAAGGTTACTTATTAATAATACAAAGGGGAAAGTAGAGCAATATATTACTCTACCAAGACAAAGCAGTAGGAAAAGCCTTGAAAGGACTGTTGGTTATTCTGAGACTGCTGTTCTCCAATGCTGCTCCTGATCTTCTGCAGGTTCATGTGCTCGTCCTTTGCCTGCACATTCACACTATTGAATCACAGTCACACCTCACATGGCTCACCTTGGATCGGTGGAAACACCATGTATTACATTTTTCCGCAGTTCTATGAGCTGCTTCCCAAGGCTTGCTGCTGTCATCATATTCATGCCAATCGACTTTTGAGTGGAGAAGATCCTTTAAAGTGCTTTCAAATAGGTGCTTTTTTTAAAGCCCCCAACTCAGTCACCTTGTTCAGACCCGATTTATACCCAACTGCTCTACTCCTTTAGACAGCCTGTAGGCACCTGAGCTCCATTTCTCTCTCAGGTTTTTCCTGTGGATACTGTTAGCTTCAGCTTTGAGTATGTGTGTAAGCTACGCTACTGCACATAAGTCAAAACTGGTTTGGATAACTGCTGGCATACACAATTGCTAACATGATTGCTCCTCTTCACATATGAACCAAAGGAGAGTAGTATACTGTTACACATTTTTTGTAGGCAGGGGGTATGTCAGGGACACCATTCCATTGTCAAATTTTGGTACGGCACAGAATCATTTGACTTAGCAAACGGTCAAAATTGAATTTAAAGTCAGGTTGCTCTTCCATGTCCACTACAAGTAGCAATATTGAATATGCATGTGGCATTTTTCTTATTGTATATAAAGATGCTAGTTTTCTAATAATTATATGTCTATATTTTATAAGATTTCATGGATTTGTTTTTTTGTTGCTGTTTTTTGTTACCTATTCATTATTATTTTACCATTTTTTCTTTTCTTGTAACTTTCTCTTTGACATTTTGTAAAGCACTTTGAACCTAAAAGTATGCTATAGAAATAAATATTATTGATGTTTTCTGGCAAAAGCAGGCATGACCATTGGACTAAGTGTGTTAATAACCTACAAGACTACATTGAAAAATTATTCTCTTTATTCATTCTGTATTCGTTTTCACAAGCATGTTAAGAAAAGTTTTCACTTATTCTAGTAAATAGTGTCTAGAGCTATAAGAAATGCTAAATCTGTCAAAATGTATGAAAGAACGTGTCCGGTAAGGTACCTTCACATACGTAAGGTCTGCATCTGCATGTACAGTGGATTCAGAAATTATTCAGACTCCCTTCACCTTCTGTACACTTGATTGTGTTTTAGATTTAATTTTAAATTGATAAATTTGCCATTTTTTCCATCAATATACAATCAATAATCCATAATAACAAAGTGAAAACATGTTTTCAGAAAGGGTTGTAAATTCATTTGAAATCAAAAACTGAGATCTCTCATATTCACACTCTTTGCTTTTGCCACTCCAAATTGTGGTCAGGTCCATTCTGTTTGATTTAATTATACTTGAGATGTGCTGGGAACTTGATTGGAGTTCACCTGTGACAAACTGAATTGATTGGTCTTCATCTAGAAAGGTCCACACAAGTGTTTATAAGGTCCCGTAAGACTCTTGTTGGGTCAGGAAAATCCTAATTGTATTTTAGCCAGGAAATATTATTTTTTAAAAAGCTGTGAAATTGAAGTGGCCCACTGTGATTTAACCTTACAATTTCATACATTTCATAAGTGAGTGTACCAAGTTTGCCAGTAAATTTGAATTGTGTTCTCTCATTAGGTCATGCAAAACTCAGCAGCAATTTGACAAATGTAATCTGTCTTATGGAAATTAAATTGTAACAACAGTTTATGATATAACCCATTTGTAACTGCACAGGGCTAAAGTCTGAAATATTTTGTTTTCTAATTTTAGGTCAATTTTTTTTCACACAACTCAATTTATACCTTGTAGAGCATTATGTCTTGTCGTTAACTTGCAATAAGTATCTGGTGGATGGCTGTGAATGAATAAAAGCAGTAATTTAACATGCAAATAAGTAGCTGGGATAAAATTATAAGCTAGCTATATTGCAAATAGCTTAAGATACAGAATAAGTTATTTCAAAACTACATTTGAAGACATCTAAAATGCATTTTGAGATACAGTATCTATGACGCTTTTGCCTTCCTGCATCTCACCCCAGGATTACACCTGGCAATGAGACATCAAGCAAAATGACACCTTTTATTGGCTAACTGGACAGATTACAATATGCAAGGTAGCTTAGGCCCCTTCGCCAGGCATTTTAACCAATAAAAGGTGTAATTTTCCCCAACTTCTCATTACATCCATAATGGGTAACATGGTACAACACCCTAATACTACAGATAAGTGGAATAAGAGACTTCTCTGCCTGTGCCCTTAGCTTGAATCTCTTGCTCTTGGGAACACTCTAGTGGACATCTTACGGAATTGCAAAGTAATTTTTGATACTGAAAATTGGTCTTTCTGGTGCCCATATTAAGTGCCACTTTTGTCAAGAGTAAGGACAGCAACATCATGCTGCATGTGAATTAATAGCTGAGTGAAAGGAAGGGAGCTTACAGAACTAAAATAGAAAACAAACTTGCTCAGAATAACCTGAAAGATGTTTGGAATGGACTGGGTATAATTACTGAACTCAAGCAATCCAGGGCTCAGGTGCTAGAAGGGAATGTGAACAAAGCCAACACCCTGAACCATTTTTTAATAGATTTTCCCTCCCACTGCCACCTTCCTTCAATGATCAGTTTCTCCCACACCATCCCTATTACATTAACTGCTATTCCTACTTCAACTGGTATAACAAGAGATTAGTCTACCCCTGACCATCAGTAAGAGCTGTCCATAACAAGAGACTAGTTAAGCAGACAACTGTGGAGGCAACTGAAAGGAAAAGCTATGCGAGAATATGGAGTCAGTCCTTGAGTTCTTAAGGCCTATGCTGACCAACCTTTTTGGTATCCTCTGTTCCCTGTTCAGCCTATCACTAAGGTTCCAGAAAGTGCCACTGCTGTGGAAAACCCCCATATTGTTCCTGTTTAAACAAAGGTAGGCACCAGTTCACCTACTGGCTTAAAACCAGTGGCTGTTATGTCCCACATCATGAATACGTTTAAGAGGCTGGTCCTAGATTACTTGAATCTGCTTGTGAAAGGCCACTTAGACCTACTGCAGTTTCCCCACCAGACAATGATTGGAGTGGAAGAAACAATTATCTACCTGCTCCACAGAGCTATGAGTATCATGTTTTTTGATTTCTCCAGTACGTTCAAAACCATTCAGTCATACCTGTTAAGGGGTAAACTCAAAGATATGCAGATGGTGTCCTGGAAATTAGACAACCTGTCCGTCAGACCACAATTTTTGAGGCTCAACAAAGTGTGTCTCTGATATGTATGTGAATAACACTGAGGACCATGAGAAACAGTCCTGTCTCTTTTTGACTTTATTCTGTATGTCTCAGACTATAAAGATAACACTAGATCAGGTAATTTGCAGAAATTCTCAGATTATTCTGTACTTATGGGGTCTATTGACAAGGGGTTGCTGAGTGAATAATGTATATGAGCCAAGTGGAGAACTATGTTTCTAATTGCAAAAAGAAATGTCTGCATCTTAACAGCAACAAAACCAAGGAAAGGATTAATGTCTTTCACCACACCAAAGAACCTTTGTGCTCAGTCAATACGGAGTAAGTGGATGCAGAGCTGGTGCACTGCTACAAGCACTTGGGGGTCTGCATCAATGCCAAGTTGGAATGGTCTCGTAACATAGGCAAACTACAAAAGAAAGAGAAGAACAGACTCTATTTTTGTAGGAGACTGCCTTCCTTTAATGTCCTTCACGTCCTTCACATATTCTAGAAGTCTGTTATGGCCAGGGTGATTTTCCGCATTGTGTTAGGCTCTATCTATCTATCTATCTATCTATCTATCTATCTATCTATCTATCTATCTATCTATCTATCTATCTATCTATCTATCAATGTGATTATATGAAACTAGTTTGTCAGCATGTGTGAGGTGCATTGTGAGTTGGGTGGTGGCCGAAGGTGGGGACCTTGGTGGTCTGATCCTCGGCTACAGAAGCTGGCTCTTGGGACATAGAATGTCACCTCTCTGAAGGGAAAGGAGCCTGAGCTAGTGCACGAAGTCGAGAGGTTCCGGCTAGATGTAGTCGGGCTCACCTCGACACACAGCTTGGACTCTGGAACCAATCTCCTTGAGAGGAGATCCTAACTGTTGTTTTATGCATACGTGCTGAACAGCAGTTTGGAGTAACCACCCTTTTTGGAGTCCCTGGAGGGGGTGCTAGAGGGCATACCTTCTGGGGACTCCCTTGTACTGCTGGGAGACTTCAATGCTCACGTGGGCAATGACAGTGAGACCTGGAAGGGCATGATTGGGAGGAATGGCCCCCCTGATCTGAACCCGAGTGATGTTTTGTTATTGGACTTCTCTACTCATCACGGATTGTCCATAACGAACACCATGTTCAAGCATAGGGGTGTTTATATGTGCACTTGGCACCAGGACATCCTAGGCCTCAGTTCGATGATCGACTTTGTGGTCATGTCGTCGGACATGCAGCCACATGTCTTGGACACTCGGGTGAAGAGCGGGGCAGAGCTGTCAACTGATCATCACCTGGTGGTGAGTTAGCTTCGATGGTGGGGGAGGATGCCAGTCAGGCCTGGTAGGCCCAAACGTGTTGTGCGGGTCTGCTGGGAATGGCTGGCAGAGTCCCTTGTCAGAAGTAGCTTCAAATCCCACCTCCGGCAGAACTTCAACCATGTCCCGAAGGAGGTGGGGGACGTTGAGTCCGAATGGGCCATGTTCCGTGCCTCTATTGTTGAGGTGGCTGACCGGAGCTGTGGCCGTAAGGTGGTCAGTGCCTGTCGTGGTGGCAATCCCCAAACCTGTTGGTGGACACCAGCGGTGAGGGATGCCGTCAAGCTGAAGAAGGAGTCCTACTGGATCCTTTTGAGCTGTGGGACTCTGGAGGCAGCTAATAGGTACCGACAGGCCAAGCAGAATGCGGCTTTGGTGGTTGCTGGGGCAAAAACTCAGGCATGGGAGGAGTTTGGGGAGGCCATGGAGAACAACTTCGGACGACTTCGAGGAGATTCTGGTACACCATCTGGCATCTCAGGAGGGGGAAGCAGTGTAGTGTCAACACTGTATATGTTGGGGATGGTGCACTGCTGACCTCGACTCGGGATGTTGTGGGTTGGTGGGGGGAGTATTTCGAAGACCTCCTCAATCCCACCAACATGCCTTCCAATGAGGAAGCAGAGCCTGGGGACTCGGGGGTGGGCTCCCCCATCTCTGGGACTGAGGTCACCAAGGTGGTCAAAAAACTCCTTGGTGGCAGGGCCCCGGGGGTGGATGAGATACGCCCGGAGTTCCGCAAGGCTCTGGATGTTGTAGGACTGTCTTGGTTGACACGCCTCTGCAACATCGCATGGACATCGGGACAGTGCCTCTGGATTGGCAGACGGGTGGTGGTCCCCTCTTTAAAAAGGGGACCAGAGAGTGTGTTCCAACTACAGAGGGGTCACACTCCTCAGCCTCCCTGGAAAAGTCTATTCGGGGGTTCTGGAGAGGAGGGTCCGTCGGATAGTTGAACCTCGGATTCAGGAGGAACAGTGTGATTTTCGTCCTGGTCGCAGAACAGTGGACCAGTTCTACACCCTTAGCAGAGTCCTGGAGGGTTCATGGGAGTTTGCCCAACCAGTCTACATGTGTTTTGTGGACTTGGAAATGGCGTTCGACCGTGCCCCTTGGGGAATCCCGTGGTGGGTGCTCCGGGAGTATGGGGTACCGGACCCCCTAAAAAGCGCTGTTCTGTCCCTGTACAACCGGTGTCAGAGCTTGGTCCGCATTACTGGCAGTAAGTCAAACCCATTTCCAGTAAGAGTTGGACTCCACCAGGGCTGCCCTTTGTCACCGATTCTGTTCATAATTTTTATGCATATGATGTTGTCCTGTTTACTTCATCAGGCCATGATCTTCAGCTCTCTCTGAATTGGTTCGCAGCTGAGTGTGAAGCGGCTGGGATGGGAATCAGCACCTCCAAATCCGAGACCATGGTCCTCAGCCAGAAAAGGGTGGAGCGCCTTCTCAGGGTTGGAGGCGAGATCCTGCCCCAAGTGGAGGAGTTCAAGTATCTCGGGGTCTTGCTCACAAGTGAGGGAAGAATGGAGCGTGAGATCGACAGGTGGATCGGTGCGGCATCTGCAGTGATGCAGGGTCTGCATCAGTCTGTCAAGGTGAAAAAGGAGCTGAGCCGTAAGGCAAAGCTTTCAATTTACCAGTCGATCTATGTTCCTACCCTAAACTATGGTCATGAGCTATGGGTAGTGACCGAAAGAACGAGATCACGAATACAAGCGGCTGAAATGAGTTTCCTCCGCAGGGTGTCTGGGCTTTCCCTTAAAGATAGGGTGAGAAGCTCAGTCATCCGGGTGGGGCTCAGAGTAGAGTGCATCGAGAGTAGTCACATGTGGTGGCTCGAGCATCTGATCAGGATGCCCCCTGGATGCCTCCCTGATGAGGTGTTCTGGGCACGTCCAACTGGGAGAATGCCCCGGGGAAGACCCAGGACACACTGGAGGGACTATGTCTCCCGGCTGGCCTGGGAACGCCTTGGGATTCTCCCGGAAGAGCTAGAAGAAGTGGCTGGGGAGAGGGAAATCTGGGCCTCTCTGCTCAAGCTGCTGCTCCCACGACCCAACCTCGGATAAGCGGAAGAAGATGGTTGGATGGATGGATGGATGGATGGATAGTTTGTCAGCGTGTTATATACAATACATGGAGCCTTTGAATTTAGAAGCTTTCTACACCTAGACAGACAGGTAACCTTCATACAGTTGTGCTTGAAAGTTTGTGAACCCTTTAGAATTTTCTATATTTCTGCATAAATATAACCTAAAACATCATCAGATTTTCACTCAAGTCCTAAACGTAGATAAAGAAAAACCAGTTAAACAAATGAGACAAAAATATTATACTTATGATGATCGAATATTGTATATTTGTAAGTGGCAAGTATGTGAACCTCTAGGATTAGCAGTTAGTTTGAAGGTGAAATTAGAGTCAGGTGATTTCAATCAACGGGATGATAATCAGGTGTGACTGGGCACCCTGTGTTATTTAAAGAACTGGGATCTATCAAAGTCTGCTCTTCACAACACATGTTTGTGGAAGTGTATCATGGCATGAACAAAGGAGATTTCTAAGGACCCCCGAAAAAGAATTGTTGATGCTCATCAGGCTGGAAAAGGTTACAAAACCATCTGTAAAGAGTTTGGACTCCACCAATCCACAGTCAGACAGATTGTGTATAAATGGAGGAAATTCAAGACCATTGTTACCTTCCCCAGGAGTGGTCGACCAACAAAGATCACTCCAAGAGCAAGGCGTGTAATATTTGGCGAGGTCACAAAGGACCCCAGGGTTACTTCTAAGCAACTGAAGGCCTCTCTCACATTGGCTAATGTTCATGTTCATGAGTCCACCATCAGGAGAACACTGAACAACAATGGTGTGCATGACAGGGTTGCAAGGAGAAAACCACTGCTCTCCAAAAAAAAACATTGCTGCTCGTCTGCAGTTTGCTAAAGATCATGTGGACAAACCAGTAGGATATTGAAAGAATGTTTTGTGGATGGATGAGACCAAAATAGAACTTTTTGGTTTAAATAAAAAGCGTTATGTTTGGAGAAAGAAAAACACTGCATTCCAGCATAAGAACCTTATCCCATCTGTGAAACATGGTGGTGGTAGTATTATGGTTTGGGCCTGTTTTGCTGCATCTGAGCCAGGACGGCTTGCCTTCATTGATAGAACAATGAGTTCTGAATTATATAAGAGAATTCTAAAGGAAAATGTCAGGATATCTGTCCATGAACTGAATCTCAAGAGAAGGTGGGTCATGCAGCAAGACAACGACCCTAAGCACACAAGTCGTTCTACCAAAGAATGGTTAAAGTAGAATAAAGTTAATGTTTTGGAATGGCCAAGTCAAAGTCCTGACCTTAATCCAATCGAAATGTTGTGGAAGGACCTGAAGCGAGCAGTTAATGTGAAGAAACCCACCATAAATAAATATTTATTATTCCTTAATAAATAAATGACCAAGTATAATATTTTTGTCTCATTTGTTTAACTGGTTTCTCTTTATCTACTTTTAGGACTTGAGTGAAAATCTAATGATGCTTTAGGTCATATTTATGCAGAAATATAGAAAATTCTAAAGGGTTCACAAACGTTCAAGCACAACTGTATGTGTTTGCTGGACATGAGAACTCATGATTTATGGGTTTATTACTCATTTTATATACCGGTGGTTATCAAGTTCAGTCGTAGTGACTCCTATGACTGCAGATTTTTCTAACCAGTTTTACAATCTTTTAATTGATCTTACTGTTTAGTGAGCTGTCCTTTTTATTCTCTTATTCTAACAAATTCTGTAATATTTGTAATTCCGTGGAAAACTTTACTTAAGTTTCTTTTGCCATTTTCCTTTTAACTCACCATTTTCCATAGAGCTTGCTCCTTTAATTGTATCCAAAAGCTAAAGAGGAGCAATTATTTCAGTGCCATAGTCAAGTGGTGATCAACATTTGTCCTGGAGGGCCATGGTGTCCACAGGCTTTTGTTCCAACCCAGTTTCTTCATGACAAGTCAATTATTGCAGATGAAGCACTTATTGCTTAACGAACATACTTCTTCTTCTTCTTCATTTCTCACTACTAATTGCTTATTTTAGTCTTAAACTGCTACATTCACTGTTTTAACTGCTCCGCATTAGCAATAAGATTTAAATGGCAAAGGAACCATTTTCTTCATCTTGCTTGTTTCACTGAACACCTATGTGTATTCATCATGCCTTATTTTAATAAAAATACTTAACAGCAAACTGAAAAGAAAAAAGTGAACGACTGAAAGTTACTCATCCATTTCAGGATCTCAATCTCAAAATCGAATTTTGGACAATTACTTTGTATACGAGAAAGTAAAAATGTAAGTGCAAACAATTTTGCTATTATTGTAAACTATATCTGATAATGTGTTCAATATAGATGAAGTAAAAAAGAAGTATAAATTAAAGAATGTTATTTATTTGATGAAAGATTTCTATATGAAGAAGAGTGTAGCACACCACACCTTGGAAAAATAGCATTATTGGCTGTTGATTCAGGACAAAACGGCCATACAGTACAGCAGATTTGGCAAAGAGGTGCAATGAGTAATATTAATAAATGACATTTTCTGTATATAGTTTGCGGTGGACTGGCACCCTGCCCGGGGTTTGTTTCTTGCCTTACGCCCTGTGATTGCTGGGATTGGCTCCAGCAGACCCCCGTGACCCTGTAGTTAGGATTTAGCGGGTTGGATAATGGATGGATGTATATAGTGCTTTTCTTGCTGCTCATACTGTACATACAGTAGATAGACTTTAACCATTACCAATGTGTCGCACCAACCTGGATGATGCAACAGCAGCCATTGTTTTGCCAGTCTGCTCACCACATATTGGCTGTAAGGTGGCAAAGGAGAGAGAGAGGTAGTTAGCCAGTTCACACAGGGGATGACTCAGGGGCCAGAATGGATGAGGCAGTTGTGGGAAAATTTAAAAGGACATCAAGATAAACCCTACACCTTTCAAAAGATGCCCAAGGATTTTAATGATCACTTTGGCATTGGGACCCACACACAGAGCACAGGGTAAGTGCCGCCTGAGTCACTAACACTTCCCAAGCTTGACAGTCTCCCATCCAAGTCCAAACATGCATTCCTTCAAGTGGATGACCTGTTCTGAAGTACAGGAAGAATGGCTTTGGTTCTACTTGATACCTCCAGAGTCATGGCTTTAAATGCCATCCAAGATAGTGCTTGTGTGGAGTTGACATGTTCTCTGCATGTCTTCATTGGATATTCAAATTTTTCTTCCAAATTCCAAAAATCGTATGTGTTAGTGAGTGTGCATGAGAGAGCCCTGTTATGGACTAGTGCCACATCCAGGGTGGTTCTTACATGGCACCTGAATGGCTCTGGCCTATCTCAGTTTTAACTCGATGAAGTGAGTCCAGTGATGGATTGCTTTTACTTTTTTAATTTGCTGATTCCAACATGGCTGGATAGATCTAGTGCCACTACTCTAATTTCATCCCTTTTTTTAACATTTATGACTCTCAAATATTGGGACTGTGATGTATAATTTGAATCAATTTTTCTGCACAGTCCTTCTCCAAAAGAAAAGATATTAGCAAATAAAGACAAATAGCTCAAGGTCATTATTTTTAAAACATCCGTCCATCAGCGTTAATACTTTCATGAACTGCCTAGAAGCTACACCAGCTGGAATTCTTTAGGATAAGTCTCTGTCAACTTTACACATTGTAAAAGATCTTCAAGTTCTGCCTGTGTCAGATGAGCTGAGAATAGTAATGGAGAGGAATTTAGAGGTGTTGCACTGACATAGAATTCTGATTCACTTAAGCCCATCAGTTTTCTTCATTTTAAGCCACTGCAGTGTTGCTTTGGCAGTGTGCTAAGTGCCACATTCATTAAGAGCTTTACATAAAATGAAATCGATCTTTATGTGTATTTTCTTTAATCCCTGAGAAGCAGAGATTCTTTTTGAATGGAAAAAAATGAGATGAGTAGCCAGAAGGCATTTTGTTAAGGTACACTAAGGCAACAGAGCATTAACAGGTGGTACAGTGGTAGCGCTACTGCCTCACAGTGAGGATTTCATGGGTTCATGTCCCATGTCCTCCTCGCGTGGAGGGCTTTAAGTAGTGAGGAAAAACGCTATATAAATTGTCACACGTGTGCATAGGAGTAAGGCTAAAACGTTGACTCAGAGGGTGACAAAGTGTACTAACATCTCTTCTCCCACCTCTGCAGATCACAGGAAGGAAAGACCACTTAAAATTCAACCAGGTTTCACTTCTGCCTCTGGACCACACCCTCCAACTGACCTCACTTCTGCCTAATCCTGTTGGACCCTCCTCTTCCTGCCTCGTACATACAAAACCAACTACTTGCCTCCCACGGGCAGTCACATCTTGGACTCAGTCTTTAGAGGAAACTCTATGGCCCTAACATTCTTTAGAAGATTGTCTTGTTATTATACGGGATGGAACCCCAAACCTTTTTTTGTGTCACTTGTGCTTTTTCCACAAAGTGTAAAGAAAGAATTATTATTATTAATGTGGTGACCAGAAGAATCAAACTAAAGTCTTTAGCAGGTGACAATGACAACTCTAGAATGGAATGCTTAACAAGTTATTTTGCCAAAGCCTTCCATTTATTTTAAACAGAGTTTATTTGGTCACTCTTAAAAATGGTGGTAGTAATGTCACATAACATTCAGTGAATCTTTAGATTGAATTTATATTTAATTTCAGGCTTTGCACCTAAATAAATTAATTAAATCCTTCTTCAATATAAATTGTGTTTACTAAATGTAACTATATTATTTTTACTTGAGAAATTAATTAATCCACAGTGTCACACATGTGTGATTAGGAGGAAGCTGAGTGGACCAAGTTGAGGTAATTACCCTCCTGGCCTGGGGGTGGCAGCGTGCATTAAATCTTCTTCTGTTATCTCTGCAGGCCAGATACAGGAAAACCTTCCTGATTTATCATCAACGACATCACTTCCGGTTCCGGCGCCACAAACAACATCACTTCCAGTTTTGGCCTTAAAGTCACCATCATCTCATTACTCGATCAGTTCAGTCTTGGAACTCACTTCTGAGTTTATTTGAACACCCTTTTGCAGCGTACATTTTTTGTGGACTACTGCTAATGATCTTTAGCTTTTTTTAATCTCTTGTTAATTTTTCAGTTGTCCTTTGAAGGACAAGTCTACATTTTATTGACAGTCACACAACCATTATAAAAGGTGACGGTACACACAGACTGATGTCTAAATTATACAAAGGGTTATGGTCCAAAGCAGCACATTTGACTGTTGTTAGGTGCTGGAGCTCTTTGAAATTCAACAGAGAATGCATAGGATTTGACTAAGGAAAATATTTTTTACTACAGTTGGGGTTTAGAGCTCTGGCTTTTGTAATTGTCTCTCAGATCTTCATGTTCCAATCTAATCATGTTTTTTTCACTCCACTCCTTCATTTTCCCTTTATTAATAATACTCATAATTGTATATAATTAATAGGAATAATAGTTTTTCTATCTCTAGTAATAGTTAAAATTGTTTGTACTTTAAGTCCTACAGATCATTCAAAATGATCAAAATTCCATTAGTTCCATTATAAAACAAAAGGGCATGGTACTTATTTTCTAAAATAAATAAAAAAATGCTTCTCTTTAAAATGTAAGTTCATGTGATAAATCAGTACATACCATGATTGTGAAGAAATAAGTTTGACCAAGAAAATGCTGAACTTATCCTTTAAGCTTCTCATTGCTCTTCGATAGCATTTTTAACTTAATCGTATTATATCCCAAACACAATATGCAGAATAAAACAGATTACATTGGATAAGATTAAAATATTAAAAGACATTTTTTAATTGGCTGCAGCATATTGCAATGTCATAATGATGTTCATTTCTGCAGAAATTAAAGTCATAAATTCGAGTTATCATTTAGCTGCAGCTCTGTAGACAGATGAAAGTTACATTTTTGCACACCTTTATAATCATCTTACTCTTTCACTATCTTTTCCTGATGTTCATTGTGTTGACAACACACAGTTGGATGGATCAAGCCTCCCAATCCCAGCTGAGAGAGGTAACCCTTACAGCATGTCCTGGGCCTTCTCTCTGGTTAAACTTGGTATGTAAACCTTGTGAAAGTGTCCATAACGAAGGGCATCCTAATAATTATATGCCCCTTGATCCAACAGCGTTCCCACTTCCAGATCATTCCCAGTATTGCTATGCCCCTTACGCACAGTGAGCTGGGAAAACCTGCATAAAAACCAAAGGTAAGTTTCCTACATGAAGACTTCTAACTTCATTCTGTCATTCAGGTCTGGAATTTGATTTAAACATAGCTTTATAGAGGTATTGCTAAATTGAGAAATAGATACTACGTACCGAATAACTGGAGTTCTACAATTTTAACATATCAGAGAAAATATGCTACACAAAAAATCTACTACTGATACCTACATATATGTGTGTGTTTGTGTGTTTCAATTATAGTAACACAGATCTGTGTTTGTTCTGTTTCAAGGCCACTTCTCGGACAATGTTACTCTAATAAAATTCTTTTATTCTGTCAGCACAGAACTGTATTATATTTTACCTTTTCCTTCCTCTTTCAATTGTACAGTGATATAAGACAGTAGATGTCAGTGCTGCTGATAGAGTCCTGGGTTCAAATCCCATCATCTTTTGCAGGCTGCATGTCCTCTGAATCTGTATGAGCTTTGTCTCTGGGGACTCTGCTCTTCCGTCCTCTTCCCAAAGGTGTACAATGCATGTTAAGTTAACTGGTGACTCTAAACTGATCCCTGTGTGACTGAACCCATTGATCAACTGGTAAACTTTAGAGGGTTGACTCCTCCTGGGTGGTTCTTGCACCCCGCAAAACAAGTTGGAAAAATGATGGATAAAAAATTATAACCTAAAGCACATTCAAAATTCATATAATGCTTTCATGTGCAAATAAATAACCACTACTGCTCACATCTGGAACCTTGAGAAAGTATTCATCCCCTCAGTGTCACAGCTGGAATTAAAACAGATTTTTGCAGGTTTAGCACCATTTGATTTATACAACATTTTTACCACTTTGAAGGTGCAATTATTTTTATTGTGACACAAACAATAATTAAAATTAAAAAAAAAACAAACAGAAATCCTTAGTGTGCATAGGTATTCAGCCCCTAAAGACCATACTTTATAGAGTCACCTTTTGCTGCAATCCCAGCTGCAAGTCTCGTGGGGAAATGTCTCTTTTAGCTTAGCATATGTAGTCATTGTGATTTTCACCCATTCCTCAAGGTAAAACTTCCTTAGATGGGTTTAGTTGGCACACAGCAATCTTCAAGTCCTGACAGAGATTCTCAATTAATTGTGGTCTGGGCTTTGACTTGGTAATTCCAAGACATGTACATTTTTCTCTTTAAACCACTTCAGTGTAGCTTTAGCAGAATGCTTAGGGTTATTGTCCTGCTGGAAGGTGAACCTTCATCCCAGTCTCAAATCTCTGGAAAACCGAAACAGGTCTTCCTCAAGAATTGCCCTGTAGTTAGTGCCATAAATCTTTTCTTCAATCCTGACCAGTTTTCATGTTCCTGCTAATGAAAAGCATCCCCACAGTGTGATACTTGCCACCACCATGCTTCACTGTGGGACGGTTCTCAGGGTGATCGAAAGTGTTGGGTGTGTGCCACACATGGCATTTCCCATGATAACCAAAAAGTTCAATTTTAGTCTCATCTGATCAGAGAATCCTCTTCCATGTGTTTGGGGAGTCCACCAAACACTGTTTGGCAAACTCCAAATGTGTTTTATTTTTTTCTTTAAGCAATGGCCTTTTTCTGGTAACTCTTCCATAAAGCCCCACTCTGTGAAGTGTAGGAGTTAGAGTGGTCCTATGGATGGATACTCTAATCTCCGCTGTGGACCTTTGTTGCTCTTCAGTGTTACCATTAATGTCTTTGTTGCATCACTGATCTGGTCTGTGATTTTTGGTTGGTGGGCTGCTCTTGTTAAGTTTGTAGCGGTGCCATATTCTTTCCATGTTGATAAAATGAATTTAGCAGTGATCTGTGGGATAGTCTAAATTTGGGATATTTTTTTATAACCCAATAGTCATCTATCATTCTCCACAACTTTGTCTCTGATCAGTTTAGAGTGCTCCTTGGTCTTCATGTTGCCTGCTTAGTGGTGTTGTAGAGTCAGGGGCCTATTTATACAGACATCATGTGACAGATCATGTGACACTTCGATTGCACATATGTGGATCTTAATCAACTAGTTATGTGGCTTCTGAAGTTAATTGGTTATTTAGGGTTTTCATAGAAAAGGGGAAGAATACATATGCACTCACAATCTTTTAGTTTTTACATGTTTTTTATAATATGCAAGGTATTTTATTTTAATTCCATTTCAACCAAGTTGGACTATACTGTTAAGTCCATTACATAAAATCGAAATGAAAATCCATTTTAACTCCAGATAGCAATGCAACAAAACAGGACAAACACAGGGGATGAATACTTTTGCAAGGCACTGTAACTTTAAAAATAATTTTCTGGATGGCCCACCATTACCACACATTATTGTATACATCAGCTGGCCATTCTGTGAAAAGAGCAATGTCATTTTTTTTAAATATGTCTTTAAATCTTTACATTTGCAATCAATACAGACACACACATTTATGACTCTTATATGTAAGGAAAATATTCCATTATTTTTTTCCCAGGATAGAAATTATACGTAAACTGCAAGTAATTTTTAATTTTTTTTTGGTTAAACTTAAACAAAAGTGGCTTATGCATTGTTTTTAAACCACATTAGGTAAATACAAAAGACGTTTTGTATAGAAATTGTAAAACAAATGCATTACAAATATTAAAAACATCTCTGGAGAATATATTTATATATATATATACACAAACGAAGTGAGCTTTGGGAAGAAAGATCTTTCAAAACAGACGGAGCTGCTTACAAGTTGGATTTAGCAGTACAAATACAGCAGTTAGAAATTAAAAATGAAATGGCTGCTCTCTCAAGTTTTGGACACTGTGATCTCTTTTTTCTTTCTTGTAGCCTTTAGCTACAGCTGAGAAACTCATTGACAGTATAAGACTTCAGTGGCCTACACAAGGGACAGGCAAGTGTTCTGTGGAGTGGGGTCCAAAGCAGTTTGTGAAACATTCGCCCTTTTGTTAAGTGATTTTCCAAATGCAATTTGCTCCCTTTAAAGATTACAAACCCTGATTTGCAAAGAATAAAGAAAGTCCTGTGTTTGTGAAGACAAGTACTGATGTTATTACAGTATAGATGCCATGGATGCAAATAAGACTTTTGAAATGTGTGTGTAAGATCCAAAGTACAAAAAATAATATTACAGCAAGCTTTACAGTGTACAAGTCTAATAATAATATAGCGAACATGTGCCCCCCAGGGCAGTGAAAAGTAGCTCAAATAGAGTCTTTGGTTCTTGTAGGAAGACTAATCCAAGTGATGAGCCATGAAGTCATTGAAGAATGCATTCTTCTTTGTTCATTTGTTCCTTTTTTATGTACACTTTCAAAATGTAGGCTATTAAAGAATTGAATGCTAAAGAAATAATATATATATATGTCAAAGAAACACTTTTTGTAGACTACATAAGGACATACAGTACACACATACACACTTTCATTGTAAGGTAGATCTGAGCAAAGGTACACAAAAAACAACATCAGAAAAAGCTGTCTCTTAAAATGTGTGCAAATTGATTTGTATATGTAGTACAAAAACCGTGAGCATCAGGAGCCCAGAGTCTTCCTCACTGCACAATCTGAGGCATTTCACTCCAAGCCTTAGCTTTCTTCTTGGCCAGAGCAAGCCAGGGAGGTCCCTCCTGGCTGAGCAGTGATTCTTGAGGATGCATCAGTGTTCGTTTGCTCTCTTTTTCTAAAGCAACCACCTGAGAGGCTTGCTGACAACTGGATCCTACATTGGAAAAGAAGAGGATTAACTACAGGATTCTAAGGTGGAGTTGAAGCTGAGGTTAGACAAGGTGAGTGGGACAGTTGTAAAATGAGGATAGTAGGGTTTTAACGCAGATAAGTACATTTGTAGGGCAGATCATAAGTAGAAAAATGAGTGAGAGGGATGACGAAAAATGTAAAAAGGATTGGGGTGAGGCACAGGTGAAACAGGTTCAAAAGAAACAGATGGAGACAACATGTTAAATTACTTCAGTGTTTTTGAAATTCTATCTATCTATCTATCTATCTATCTATCTATCTATCTATCTATCTATCTATCTATCTATCTATCTATCTATCTATCTATCTATCCATCCATCCATCCATCCATCCATCCATCCATCCAACCATCCACAAACCTGTTTAATTCAATTTAGGGATGCTGGAAGCCAGGAACAACCCTTGATATGGCACCAGTCCACCCATCCATCCATCCATTATCCAACCTGCTATATCCTAACTACAGGGTCATGGGGGTCTGCTGGAGCCCATACAAGGCCAATTTATAGGTGTGGGGTTAAACCACACATACATGGGAAGAACATACAAACTGCACACAGTGAAGAACTGGGCATAAGTGTCCATCCATTCATTTTCCAACCCGCTGAATCCGAACACAGGGTCACGGGGGTCTGGTGGAGCCAATCCCAGCCAACACAGGGCACAAGGCAGGAACGAATCCCAGGCAGGGTGCCAACCCACCGCAGGGGCATAAGTGTCTTGGGTTAAATTCTGTGTCAGTAAGGCAGCAGTATTACCACTGTGTCACTGCATTGTTGAATATATACAGTACTGTGCAAGAGTCTTTGGCACTTTAGATAGTTCACAAAAATATTTTATATTTTATATATATATATTTTATATCTTGTGGATTAGTATGTTAATAGATAACAGTGTATTTCAGAGTTTCACAAATTTCTTTGGCACAGATTAAAGAAATACAAAATGATATCTGAATTTCCTTAAAGAAAGAAACTAACAAATATGCAGACCAGTTTTCTAGGTAAAAAGTGTGAGATCTTTGTAGGCATATAGCTGACTGCTTGATTAAGCAAATACACCAAACAGGTGCTAATGGTCAATGACATCATGTTAATGATGAAAAGAGATGATTAATTAAAGCAGAACCAGAGGAAAAGAGGGAATAAAACTGGAAAAATGGCAACCATATTGAAAAGGCGAATACCATAATAAAAGTGCCCAAGATACAAGGTGGTCGCCCTATATCATCAAATTCTGTCCCAAGTAGAAATTTCACAGCAGACAGGTGTTTCCAGTTGTGTTGTCAATGCTCTTCTGCTGAACCACAAACAAACAGGCAAGGCTGAGGACTAGAAATGCAGTAGATGGCCATGTAAACTGAGTGTGGCAAATGAGGAATACATCAGGCTTATTTCAGTTAGAAACTGGAAGATGTCCAACTCTACTGCCAGCTTAGAAGTTGCAGAAATCACTAGGGCCCTGGTTCATTCATCGACAATCTGGGAAAGTCTTATTAGAAGTGGTTTTCATGGAAGAGTTGTGAAAATAAAGCCAAATGTCTAACTGATGCACAATAACATGAGGACTTTGGTAAAAAAAAATGTCAGAGGAGTCAAAATTAGTAATATTTGGCTCCAACAAAAAGCAGTTTAAAGAGTGGACAGTGGTACATGGATGAAGGTCTGCAGGCAAAAGTGAAACACGGTGTAAACTCACTACTGTTTTGGGGCTGCATTTCCACAACTAGAGTTGGTGATTTGATCCAAATACATGGCCCCCTCACTGCTGAGAAGTACAGGCAGATTCTTATCCACCATGCAATACCATTTGGGAGGTGTCTGATTGGTTCCAACTTTATTCTGCAGCATAAGAATGATCCCAATCACACAGACAAAATCATAAAAAATTGCAGTGAAAAGAGATACAGGGAATCCTGAAACAGAAGTTTTGACCTCCACAGAGACCTCATCTCAGTATCATCAAAGACAGTCTGGTATTCCTTGAGAGATCGAAGCAAATAACACAGCCAAAGTCTGCAGTGGAATTGTGGTAAGTTCTCCAAGAGGCTTAAAACAAATGACTACATGAATACCTTTAGAAACTGCACAACAACGGACCTAAGAGAACTGCTGCTCAATTGAACGTAAACACTGGTCACACCAAATACTGATTTTGTTTCTTTTTCTGTTTACTGCACTTTCTAGAAAGTCTATTGTTTAATAAAAAATATTCAAGACATTATTTTGGAAAGCATTTTGACTTTGCAGCATTTATTTTAAGACAAGTGCCAAAGACTGTTGCACAGTATTGAATAAATAAAGAATTGTACAATAACTTTCATTTGACGAATACTTAATAATTCAGAACACAAAGAAAAACATTTAGAAAAACACTTGGGAGAAATGTGTGGTATTTCATTTATGAAAATAAATTTACATTTAAATTATTTTTACAACTTTGAACATTATGTTTGATAATAAAAGGTACTAATTGGAGGGGACCTAGGATGTTAGTGAAGCAAGAGACAACACCAGCAGATGGGAGTGCAGCACATATATGGCCATAGAGCTGTGTGTCTTACCTTCTTTTCTTCTCTGGATGGGAATACCCTTTACCATTTTTTGTTTTGCAGCCTTTCACTATACCTGCCTTTCTGACTATTTGAGACACAATCAATTATTATTTTTAATAGTAATATTTTACCTGAGACTGGTAATCCTGGTGTTTTTACTGTCACTGCTACCTTATCATCAGGGGAAGATCTTGTCACATCACTCTGCAAGTAAAAGGGAGCAGTTATCACTAAAGCATTCACCAGACACCAGGTTTCTGTTCTAAATTTAATTAGCTGGGTTGCACAGGTTTAATAACTGAGACACTCCTGGTTTGTTGCCTAGCTCCCATATTGGTAAGCCCTAAACCACATATTTTATGTGATGGTGGCTCATCCATTCATCAATCCATCCATCCATTGCCCACTGTGTCCTATTCAGATTCATAGGGATTGCAGCATATTTCTCTATCAGGCTCAAGGCAGGAACTAGCTGTGGACAAAGCATCAGTCCATCACTGGCCACACCTACACCCATTCAACCTGTCAAATATCATTTTACAATGTGGGAGAGAAACCTGTGGAGAGAACATATAAACTCCATGAAAACAAAGACTGGGCCCAGGATTCAAGCTCAGTCTCCTAGGGCTATGAGACAATAGGGCTAGCATTTGTGCCAAGTATTATTTTTTATAAAAATTAAGTCAAATTTTGCCAAAGAATGGAACAATTATGGTGATTGTAGCTGATGTTTCTGAGGTTCTACAAATAGTCTTGAAAATTGCAGTGGGTTATCATAATGGATGTCTAGTCCGTTTCAGTGGGCTCTAGTTAAAATGTTCAATGAATGGTAATCTTAGAAATCTTAGTGATTGGCAAAAATATAAAGAGGGATATAAAGAAGGTATTAGAAATAAACTTGACATTACACTTAAAAATTAAGACAGAGGTAAAGAATTTAGGGGTAATTATTGACTCTGAACTCAATTTTAAATCACATATTAATCAGATTACTAGGACAGCATTTTTTCATCTAAGAAATATAACCAAAATTAGACCCCTTATAACTTTGCAAGATGCTGAAAAATTAGTTCACGCTTTTGTTTTTAGTCGACTAGATTACTGTAACGCACTCCTCTCAGGTCTACCCGAAAAAGAAATCAATGATAGCAACTAGTGCAGAATGCCAGTATCTTAACAAAGAAAATAATAACAGCACATTTCTCCAGTTTTGATATCACTACATTGGTTACCTGTGTCATTTAGAATTGACTTTAAAATACTACTTATGGTTTACATAGCCTTAAATAATCTCGCTCCATCTTATATTTTGGAATTCCTTTCACCTTACTCCCCAAATCATAACCCTAGATCTTCAAATGTGTCTGTTTATAATTCCAAGAGCTAAATTTAAAAGAAGTGGTGAAGCAGCCTTCTGCTGTTATGCACCTATAATCTGTAATAGCTTACCGATAGAAGTTTACCAGGCTAATACAGTGGAACACTTTACAAAAACTGCTAAAAACTCATTACTTTAACATGGCTTTCTCATAGCTTCATTTTATTGTAACTCTGATATTCTAGTTTATGCATTTAATTATCATTTTTTTCATTGCTCCAAAATCCATACTAACCCCTAGTTTCTCTGCTGTTTTTGTCCTGGTTTTCTGTGGTGGTGTTCTGCGCCACCACCAACTAATCAAAGCACTGTGCAGTCCCTAAATTGATGGATTGAAGACCACAGGTCCATATGACCATCATCGTCTAAAAAGCTGAAAAACATGAAGACTGATTAGATCATTTTTGTTAGGTAGAATACCTAGTCGGGGCTGAGTGGTCTCTTGGCCTTGGAACCCCTGCAGATTTTTTTTCTCCAGCCCTCTAGAATTTTTTTTTCTGTCCTCCCTGGCCATCGGACCTCAGTTTATTCTTTGTTAAATAGTATTGCCTAACTTTTATATTTTTTCTTTCTTCATCTTGTGAAGTACTTTGAGGTACATCATTTGTATGAAAATGTGCTATACAAATGAATGTTGTTGTTGTTGTTGTAATATTTAAAGTAATATTCACACTTATGGACTCAACAATAATAGTGCCTCATCTCTGATATTTGATACTCTATTTAATTATTATCACATCGAGATACATCGAATGCAAATTACATTAAGAATGTCTTATAAATGGAGGCAGAGGCCAGCAGGAGTTGCTTAGGTGCCTCCCTGCTGCCTGCACATTACTTTGTGTGGTGTTTGCATGTGTTTTTACCAGGCACTAGTCTTGATCAGTGAAATTCGCCAAAATGCTTGTCTGTAGGGAACTTGCAGGTTTCGCTGGTGACCTTATTGAACAAATTTCTTGTTTGGAAGGCTTAAACACACTCTTTTAAACACCACCCCATGATGCTTTGTGAAGTCACATGATACAGAGCTGTAGCAGCAATGCTTAGATGGGAATGACACCACCCAATCTATGTCACCTGCCAGATTGTGTTATGCATGTGCAGAACTTTCATTTAAGAGTACTCTGCCTCACACTTTACGGCGCTGTCTGATACTTTATGGCATATACATGTATAACTATGGATTTGTACCCTACATGTGTTGAGGTGTACATTAGCAGACCATAATGAGAATACTATGAAGATGCTTTGTTGTTCTGCACAGATTCATTGTACGTTTTGTGTTATTCTCATTGCAATGTAGTACAGATTGGGTAGTGATAGAGACAGCCCTCCAAGTATATAATGCAGATCCCTTGCATCACAGGCTCTGTTGGTGTTACCTAGCTGCAGTGAGATGCAGAATTGGAGATAAAAGACTCAAAGTATTGTGGACTCACAGTATAATTTTATCTCAGGCAGGCATGGTGGCACAGTGTTACCTCACAGCTTCGGTCACATTTTTTGGGCACAATATTCGGTCCAGCATAGTTGGCAGATGCATCCCTAGCACTCAGGGACACTTTACATATTATAATCTACTGAAAACTAGTCAGGCTTGTTCTTCCACATTGAATTCAATCAATTTTCAGTTTGCTGAAATTTCCAACCATTTCAGCATTTTTGCTGAACTCCAAATGAAGTGAATTCATTGGGATTCCCTCATCAGTACCAGGTAATCTGGTTTCCTTCCATGTCTCAAACACAGGGTTATTAGGTTAATTGAGGATTCTTCATTTTCTCAACCAGTACTGGGTTTAGAGTAGGTGTGAACGGGTTTGTGAGTAAGCCTGTAGGATGAAGCGGTGCTCCATCCAGGAGTGGTCTCTACTTTTCTCCCTTTGTGGACTCGACACAAAAATGACCCTGTATTACAATCAGCAGATTCAGAAATATCAATGAATGAATGATTTAAAGACAAGAATTTCCATTTAATGAACTTACTCTCAAAGCCTAACTTTCCCAGTTTGCTTTTGCAGAATAAGATATTCAGAAATGCATTTGACTTTCTGATTAACTTTTTGGGAAAAGGGACACCACACTTCATGAAAGAAGAGATGCTTTGGGCCTCTGGCTGTGACTGTGACTGTATATAGCTGGGTGCAAGGCGGACACCAAAGAATTTTCCTCCTTTCTAACATTCACTCTAATCAAAAGATTGTTCACACATGCACTGAACTACTGACTTCCATTACCACACTAAACTTCTAACATTTGGATTTTTTTTTATTTTCAATGACTGAGCAATCTGAATTAGAACTAGTCAAAATATTCAAAATAAAATTTTGATACCAATTCTGTTTTCGGTAGCACTTTAGTTTAAGATCTTGAAAAATGCACCTATGACTTATTTACTATTACTGCATGTAACAAGACCTTAACAAACACTTTTTTCAGTGTTTATAACACTTACAAAGCAACAGTAAAGTGTTTGCAATGTGATCTGCTAACAAAACGTCACTTTGGAGTGGTCTAAGGTGGCTTAACTGAGACACATTTTTCTTGATATTACATATTTAGCATAAGACCTGTGAATCTTTCATATTAACATGTAATTTTACCATCATATCAATATGCCACATTGCACAGAGATGATTAACTTATCTACTGATATTTTATAGGTGTTATGAAAACCAAAAGAAGCTTTGTTACACAAGAGTAAATCAGTAATAAATGATTTTTTGTAGTCCCTAAATTAAAATGTTACCCCATTTTTAATAGAAATGGCATTTAGCACTTGCCTATTGCAATTTTGTAGATTTTTTCCTTTATTTAATTACAAATGAGATAATCCAGACCTCTGTCTAGCTCACCTCAATGGAAGATTTGGTTTCAAATGACTTTTCCTGGGTGTGATCTTGGAAAACTATCTGTTTCTGCTTTGCTGAAGAAATCCATTCAGGGTGTGTTGAGCCATCTCCTGTCACTCTACCTGAAGGCCGATCTGAAAACAAAAAGCCTGTTATAATCTACAGATTACTGTTTACCATGAATATTAGGCAGATTTGGCAAATGTAGCTAGAGAACAGAATAATCAATAACCATAAATCAATATGTCACTGTGATCTATGATGCTAATTGGCATTCATGCACATATAATCAAAATAAATATTTACTCAGCTTGTTATACAAATAGACATTAATTAAAGCCAAATGCTGTATAACTGAAATATTTCATTGGGGGTTGAAAACAGATGAGGTTGGTAGAGGGACTGTCACATTCCTTCTTAATTTTCATGTCCTGATTTTGTTCTGTCATGTTGCTAATTTGATTTCTCATTATTTCAATTTTTGCCATTCTATCACAATTTTGTTTCTGTGTTTGCCAGAGGCACTAGCATCCTGTTGCTGTGTGAATGAGGCATACTGCTGGGCAACATGGGGCAATGCATGATGTCAGTACCATTTTACTATAAAAGGTAGTGTATAATGCAAAGCATCTGACATTGGACCAAACAAAGGAAGGATTTTCACAATAGAATTGATGATTAAGCAAATAAAATAGTGCAAAAACTATTCGGAAAAAGGTTACTGGCTTGGACTAGTGCTGCATTTTGATTTCAAGACTAGTTTTGTCCTAATAACATGGAAAAAGATAAAAGATGAATTCTGTGCAACAACACCTAACTTGCCCTAAAAGGAAAAACATTTCCAGATCTCTGTTTCTTGCTACATTTTAGAAGATGCATTAGCAATCTGTCATCTGTGACCTCAAATGAGAAAACACTTCTCTGGACAACCCATTAAAAAGTGTGTAGTGAATAGCAGTAAAATGCTGCCCTGCAAAAACTTCACCCAGTGGGTTTCTTCCTAAATCACCCATCATCAATTTCTTCAGTCTATGGTTTTAAACCACTGCTGGGGTTTTAAGGGTGAGAACAAAAAACTTGATGCTGAGAGAATATCAAAAAGCTAAAACTGTTGGTATCCATTCAGCTCAGTAGCACAAGAAAACTAAAAAATTAATAATTAATTTTTACGCTGTAATGATCACTGTGACTGTGGAGACAGACAGGCACACTCACATAGACCAGAGTGGCTACTGGGCTCCACACATTTGAGAAGTTATTCTGTTGTATTACATTACTATATGACATAACAACAGCACAAACAGTTTAAATGAACATTGGGGTCTACAGCTGTACAACATGTTAAAATTCTGTGGCTATACTGTCATGTCATGTTCGCATTTCCAATTACACGTTTAGATGTGTAGTCAGAAGGTGGATGCTTTGTCAGTGCTTTATTGGGGTTGTTAGGCAGAAATGCTAATTCAGGTTGTAAGGTTTCTAAACTCTTTTGGGACTCCCCCCAATGGGACGACACACCGAAGAGTGTCCCGAAGCATGATCACCGTGTCTATGTAAGACAGTTTATCAGTTGCCAGGGCAACCGCTGGCTCCCAACGCGGAAGCAGCTTGTAGCTAAAACAGGTCTGAGTCAACCGTGGTCGTGGTATAAGCGCTTCCCATCGATGGGTGATGCAAGGAACATTATAAATGCAGGGAACAGGATTACTTGGCCCCTAACCTGGCCACGACCCTGCTTGATTGCTGTGTCTAAGTACAGGAGAGTGGCAGATCCCGCTACAATAAATAACTGTGCTGTTCCTATTTCAAGCTGAATAAAGTTGGTTTTGCTAAAGTACTGAGACTCAGCCTCGTGTTTTGGGGTGCAAGACAGGAACTCACAAGTCACAGGGTGTTCTGAGTATTGCAGTTTGCATCTGCTGTGGCTCTTTGGTATCAGCTCTCTTAAAAGGCAGTCCTTTTGAAGGAGTGTCACACAACATTTACTTCAAATCCATATTTTACTGTTCATATTTTCATAAATACTGTATAGTTGCCAGTTCTTTGAAGCTTACACTATCATTTTAACGCTGAACAGCAGAAAACACACACGGCACCTGCAACAACATATTATTCACTTTTACCATTCCTCTATTTACACTCACCAGCCACTTTATTAGGTTTACCTGTTCAACTGCTTGTTAATGCAAATATCTAATCAGCCAATCACACGGCAGCAACTCAATGCATTTAGGTAAGTAGACATTGTCAAGATGATCTGCTGATGTTCAAACCAAGCATCAGAATGGGGAAGAAAGGTGATTTAAGTGACTTTGAACATGGCATGGTTGCTGGTGCTAGATGGGCTGGTCTGAGTATTTTAGAAACTGCTGATCTACTGGGATTTTCAATAGTAACTATTTCTCTGGTTTACAGACAAAGGTCCAAAAAAGGCAAAATATCCAGTGAGCGGCAGTTGATTGCCAGAGGTCATACTGCCTTGTTGATGATAGAGGTCAGAGTAGTATGGCCAGACTGGTTCGAGCTGATAGAAAGGTAACAGTAATTCAAATAACCACTTGTTACAACTGATGTATGCAGAAGAGCAACTCTGAGCACACTACACGTCGAACCTTAAAGCAGATTGGCTACAGCAGCAGGAGACCATACTGGGTGCCACTCCTGTCAACTAAGGACGGGCAACTGAGGCTATAATTTGTACAGTTTACCAAAATTGAAGAATAGAAGACCGGAAAAATGCTGCCTGGTCTGATAAATCTGAATTTCTTCTGAAACATTTGGATGGTACGGTCAGAATGTATTGTCAATAACATGAAAGCATGGATCCATCCTGCCTTGTATCAATTGCTCAGGTTGATGGTCGTGGTATAATGGTGTGGGGAAAATTTTCTTGGCACACTTTATTGTTGCTGACCCTTTATGACCTCAGTGTGCCCATCTTCTGATGGCTACTTCCAGCAGGATAACACACCATGTCACAAAGCTCAAATCATTTCACACTGGTTTCTTGAACATGACAATGAGTTCACTGTACTCAAATGGCCTCCTTAATCACCACATCTCAATCCAATGAGCACCTTTGGTATGTGGTGGAAGAGGAGATTTGCATCATGGATGTGCACCCGACAAATATGCAGCAATGACGTAATACTGTCATGTCAATATGACCAAAATCCCTGAGAAATGTTTCCAGCACCTTGTTGAATCTATGCCATGACGAATTACGCCAGTTCTGAAGGCAGAAGGGGAAACAACCTGGTACTAGCAAGGTGTACCCTAATAAAGTAGCCGGTGAGTATATTCCTTTAAATGCCAATGTATAATCTGATGCTAGAGAAAGGTTTGTTTAGTTTTTTAAAAGGTTATGTTTGTTTATAAGATGTCCAATGTGCTCTCTATACATGTGACAAACATTTATATATCTAATAGGGTTTTTTAGTTAACTTATGCCACTATAGACAATGCATTATAAATAGAGGCTTGCTCCCTGTTAGACTGTGTCAATAAAAGCACCTCTGATCTTTGCAGTTCAAAATCACTGCCCCTACTTTGGGCACCGCCTTCATGAGGCATTGGATTGGTTTAGAAGTGTGACACTCAGTGAGTCATCTAATTATTACCCCCAGTTGTAAGCATGATTCATTCATGGTTATCTTCAGACATATATATGTATAGCTTCAGTGAGACTACCTGTAACCAACACAAAAAAAAGACAAAAGGGAACAAGTGTCTAGTTACAGAATTTCTAGAAAGGTAAACTCCAACTAGTGCAGACGGTCCTCTCAGTTAACTGAAATTACCCAGTTCTATGCTCCATTAACAGAGTTACTGACCATCATAACATGTACATAAGAACGTAAGAAAATTGACAAACGAATGGAGACCCTCTCAGTCCATTAAGCTTGGCTCATACACACTTGTTCTGTTTGCTAGCTCACCTATGCTTAGAATCAAAAATAAATTACATATATATAATAAGGAACACTTAGGAATCTTCTGCCTATACGGTAAAACACCGAGCGCAAGATTATAGTGACTATTGAAGCTCTAGCACTGGTTTAGTCAATCTTGCTTTTTTATTTAATTTCCAATTCAATTAAATCAGCTCTTTATCCTTGGTGTCTAAATTCAAAATTCTCCTATGTGTTTAAAAAAGTTATTTTGGACTTTTACAAATAATGTGTATTTCATACTATAAAATATTATAAAATTCTGCATAAAAGCAAAAATATAGAATAGTTAAATATGAGGAAATATGACATAAGATAGAAATTTTTCCAGTTTTCTGTTAGAAAAGTAAATTTAAAGTAGGGAAATGAATGAATTAAACAAAGTAAGAATGAGTCATGGATTACAAAATCAGTAAATCTTTCGTCCACTGGGAGCTCTAGAAACCCTCATCTACTACGTCATTGCACTCTACTTCAAACAGTTTGTTACAAATAAACTGAACCGAGGAAGGCGTCACCCCATATTCATTAAACTCAGTCCATGCCATCATATTTCTTTCTTATTATTCAGATGCTTTCCATGGTGAGGGCTATCAAAGCTGCTTACACATTAAAGGAGGGCTGATATTTTTGTTCTCCATGTTGTTGTGTTTCTCTAAAACCCTCCTTTCTAAGTGGTTGCATCTGAAATGATTTCCCTCAGGGAACTCGCCCAAAGAAAGGTCAAATGGAAACACCCCTCTCTAGTAGGAAAAAGACCTAACCTTTGGAAGGAGTGCAATTCAGTTGGCCTTTTTCAGGATCTGAAAACACAATGTAACTAGATCATTTAGTTAACCAAATGAGCAAGAAGAGTATATCTGGTAATACTTCTTATTTTCTTATTATGCCTTAGGACTGCATTCTTACAATCCAACAAAACTGATGAACACAAACCATCTAGGAATGTTTAAGAGCTTTGTTTTATTTTGTAAAAGACCCTCTGATGAGTATATTGTAGACAAACACCCTCAGTTCAATAGGATGTGTCTTATTCTCTTTATTTTAAAATGGATGCATCACTATACAACATGGCGAGTATTCCAGTATCTTTAATATTTCCTTCCTGACTGCATACCACAGAGACTGTCAGTATTATTTTTAAAAAGACTTAGCTAATTGTGAGTCCACTTTCCTTAAAAAACATAACTCATTAATGTTTGACTACATAAACCTGTTGACTTACCTGACTTATCTGTTGACAGGTCGGGCTTTTTAGGCAGAAGTGGTCTGCTACCACTTGAAGCACCCTTTGTTGTTGATGAGGCGGGAGACGTGGCTGGTTCAGATGAGGGCTCAGGATTGTATTTTAATAAACCTGACGTCCTTCTAAGTTTGATACCAAAACGGTTTTCACTGCTCTGTGACTCATTGCTGGGCATTACTTTAGAAGGTGGACACACTGCAGGCTGGATGGTGTTTGGGTCATCTTTGACTTCAGTTGCACAGGAAGGTGAGCTATCTAGAGAAGAGACCATGTTCATGGAAATCTATGTCATCATTTTGGACTCCTTCAAACTGTTCTGGCATAATGGGTGAAGTGTTGGTGGGGTCCTTCTGTTGACCACTCCCTGAAAAAGACCTCTGCCAAGCAGGAGCAATGGTGAACCTGATTTTGCTGGGGGTCCTTTTCAGAGCCTCTGAATGGCCCGTTATGACAACTGTCTCTTGTTCCTCCTTTTCTGTGTCTGTAAGTTCAGGCTTTGAACAAATCTTTAAAGATAGCTCATCTGCTGTTGAGGATTCCTGGCTTGAGTTAGTTGTTATGGCTTCTGAAGGATCACTGGTTGGATGTTCTTCTGGCAATAAAATCTCATGTGTGGAGACAGGATCAGTACTGTCCTCATTCTGATCTCTGTCCCTACCCATCTCACCATGGGAATCACATGATTCCTCACATGTTTTATCAGTGAGCATTACATTATTTTCATCCAATAAATTGCTTGAAACATTGATTTCTTCAGATTCCTTGTGGTGTTTACCAGAGGATCTGTCTTCCAAAATATTCCCATCATCCGTGTCAGCATGTTCAGTTAAAATATCTTCCTGCTGTCCTTGGTCTTCATTGAGGGGGTCCTCAACAACCAATAGGGAAAGATTGGGACAATAATTGTCTTCTAAACTACAAAAACTGTCAGGTGATTTGGTGACATCCTCCAACAACTCAGTGCTGGTGTGTTCCTTTTGAATTTCTGCCTCAGGTTCTGCTCTGTGCAATAATGAAAATGAACCTTCTAAGGAACTTAGTATTTCCTCTGAAAATGATTTAGCTCCTTCTTCAACAGCAATATGGCACTCTTCTTCTATGTCATCAACTTCAGGCTTAGCATCCTCAGCATTTGTAACCAAGCAAGAATGTGCTTTATCATCCTCCAAGGTTAAAGCCTGCCTAGAGCATGATTCATGCTCTAAGGTACAGGAATCTGCAAGAACAGATGTCACCGACTCTGAAGTCTCCATTGGTTCAAGATACACATCAGAAACACAAATAATATTGGTCTTCAGAATATCATCAGATCCATCAAGTTCCTCCTTTAGCTCCAGGCTTTCTTCATTTAGCAAGCCGTCTTCTGAGCTTTCAGAACTGCTGTCCTTCTCATACTGTAGGCTGTCTTCAGGAAGGCAAACTGGGACATTTGCCTCTGCTTCTGTTGATTCATTGTCCTTGGTGATGCTTTCTTCTGCATTTCTGTGTTCTACAACCATTCCTGAAAGACAGAACCAACTATATTTAATTCTGGCATTGCACCGGTCTTCTCAAGGAATATAAATGTTAGCAAAATAGCACTGGCATTGATGAAGGGTACATGAATTATATATTACAGTTTTCAAAAATGCTGATGGTACTGTTTCTCTAAAAAAGCAGGCTTTGGCAGATGTTTCCCTTAAATGGAAGGCTTTAAGCTAGTTGGTGGTATACCACAACCCTAGCATAATTTTTATTATAAGATCAGTACAACAAAGGCTATGCATAGAACAGCTGTTAAACATTTCTCTTATTTAAAAGTACAGAATGAACTGTGTAAACAACATAAGCTGCATAAGAAAATAAATTAACAGCCAGGCCTTTTGTGGATCGAAGTATGAGAGTCTTGTTCTAGGCATTAGCTGTCCATTTCCTTAACCTGCTAGCCCAACACATGGTGCAGGAAACTGGAGTCTATCATGGCAGAGCTGTGTGCAAGGTAGAAACAAAATTCTAATAACATGGCTGTCTATCGTAGAGCTCACAAACACAAACACTGACACCCACTCTTTAACTCATACTAGAACATTTTAGAAGTCTCCATTTAATTTAATCTGCCTGTCTTTGGGATGTGGGAGGAAGCTGGAATACCAGGAGAAAATTTATGTGAACATGGGGTGAAAATTACCCCAAAGGCAAGCAATGCCAAGTGGACGAATTACTGTAAACAACTGTTTTCGTAAGATGCAGGTTTTGTTTTAGTATCCACACAACCTGTTTTGGATATTCATCAGAAAATGGATGGATGGTCTTGGGCTCTTTTAAGGATAAAGTGTAAAATGTACAGTTTTAATAAATTCTTCTTCACAATGTGGGAGAGCAGGTTCAGAAAATGGATGGATGGTCTTGGGCTCTTTTAAGGATAAAGTGTGAAATGTACAGTTTTAATAAATTCTTCTTCACTGTGTAGGACAGTACTCACAAAGCAAACTAGAAAGATCTGTAAAGACTGTAGCTTCTGCATTCCATTTAAAGTTTAACGTCAATAACCTGCAATGAGACAGTGTCTCCAGGGATCACTGTGAGAAAAAGGGAAAATAAACAGCAGAATAAAAGGATAATGAGAATCATAGTTAGGGTCAAACCAAGTCTGAACCAGGAAGAACAAATCAAAATAGGCAACCAAGACCCTAGAGACAAAATGAGAGTTCAAGTCAGAGGCAAAAAGGGCTCCCAAATGAAAAAGAATCTAGCATTAGGTGTCCCATGTTGAAAAAGTTTTCTTTTTTGAATCCAAAACATGGACAACACAAGCTGGCACTGTGACTCTATTTATACCTTGTTACCGCTGACATAACTGACGTGATGAATGAGATTATGTGATGCAAAACCTGGTCTCAGAAACAAAAGACAAATTAAAAGATAAACTAACTCAAAATAATAAAAAAGCTACAAAAAAAAAACCAAAACAGTCTCTTCTAAATGATAAAAAATGCACACAGATGCAAAATAACAATGGTTACTGGGGCATAACCCACATTAGGCTTCCGATGAAACACCATATTTAATTAATAGGATGAACCAGCTTTAAAGAACAAGAAACCTTTTTACACCTTAAGAAACACTACTAAAACTAAGTTTTATTTTTCAGCATAATCTCATTAATACTAATATACTTGCTATAATGTTGAAGAAGTTTTTCGATGACACTCAAATAAATTGTTTTGTCTTGCTTACGCAACCACTCTTATATTAGACTTGATGTCTTCATCATTGGCACAGTGGAGAAGCCATTCCACACAGGTGCTGAATCTCACAGAGCAGATTTTGTGAGCAGGGGAATCTTGTGAAGCTAGAGAATAGCTTATAGCTTTTCTTGATCATTTACAAAGTAAATCAACAAAATATTGAATGGTTACGTCGGGCTGTTTCAGCATGTAGTCATTTTAGACTACACCCACAGTTGTAAAAAATGTTCATATGATCTTGATGGCACTGACTTGAACCTTGAACTTGTTTGGTGTTTGAAGAATCCCTTATGTTTCCATTATTCTGACTGTGCATTTTGGAGTCTGTTGCTCCAAATCTCAATTTATTTCAAAACTAGAAATGATGAATCTTTATTTTAGTGGTCAGTATTCTGGGCACCTGCCCTACACAAACCTTGCTCATGTTTAATTGTTCATGAGGAATGGATTCAATTAAACCAAAACTAACCTCTTCAGTGTCTACCATCTTACACAGAATCATTCTTTGATAACATTTTCTTCTGTCTTAGATGATACATGCTGGCAGATATTGTGTCACCTGTGAGAGACATCCTCCCATGATGCAATTCTACAGTCAATCTCTGTACATATTGACTACTCAAGAATGAATCTACAAAAGTGAAGTTTGTGCTTGAATTCGAAATTCAATAATGCTTCAATACTGAATTTTCTGGTTTGCTGCTCCCTTGTTGACTTTATATTGAAACACTACATTTACACCATGTAAACCACAGATGCTAGAAACTTTTCATTCACAAATTTTACTTCACAGGAACTAATCTATGGCCCCTTATAAAACAGTACTGTGGAATACTCCTTTTCAGTTCTGGATTTTTAATCATCCCTCACAAATGTCAGGACTATACATATACAATGAAAAAGTGAGGAATGATGTAACATTTTGCCCCAACTGCCCCAAGATAATATGCAGTTTTTATACAGGTATGCTTTTGTGCACTTATATAAATACTATTTAAATACTTTACTACAACCAAATTAGCACAAATATTCAAATGGGATGTTAAGCATGCAATCACATAAAATACAAATTAATTTCCAGGGAAGGGAAAACCATTCCTTGTAAAGTGTGCACTTTCACAAATTGTCACAAACACAAGGTCTGTAATTGAAAATATTCTAAATGTCTTTGGTATTTCTTCTTAAGACAGCAATACTTCAATAACTTCAGTAGATTTACTGGAGAGTAGTTCTAAAAGACCCTACATATCATTTCAATGGCAATCGAAAATTACATTTTATACACAGCATATGGTTATAAATATATGAAGTGGTTATTAAAACTCATGATATACAGAATCAGCATAAAAATGGCTTAGGCTTCTTTATACGGTTAGAAGTTAAGTATAGTTTTGGTGTTTGTTATACTATGAAAGCACGTGTTTAGTCTTCAAAGTAAGTATTAACTGTTCCCTGCCTTTAAGATGCCATTGCTACAGCATTAGAGCAGGGCTGTCAAACTCAGATCATGGAGGGCATTTCTGCGAGTTCTCAGCCCAGCGCTCTTCTTTTTAAACTGGATTCCTACCCTAACTAATCAAGCTTTTATTTTCTGGATTGTATTTTTGTATCTTTGGAGTCAATTCAAAAGTTACAAAATTGGTCTTGCCGAATTTTAATGAAGCACATTTATTTCTTGCTTTGTTTTTTAAGTTTTTCTTTACTTAGTTAGGCTGACACCACTATCAAAGGCCACTTACAACATTTCAGATACAACTGGTTACTTTTCTTTAATTTTTCCAATTGAAGCACAGGTAGTTGAAGTGACTTGCTCATGGTCACGGAGTGTCAGCAGCAGAATATGAATCCACAACCTCAGTGTGTGAAGTCCAAACCCTAACCACTACACCACACTGTCTGCCTGAAAAACCCTGATGACCAAGATAAACTTAACTTGAAAGCAACAGAATGAAGAGTATCTTCATCTTCATTATAGTTTTCATTCTTTGATAACTAGGTGTTCTGCTTATTTAAGCTGTTATTAACTAATGACATCACTAGTGGTTATGGCACTGATCTAGCTTTCCAGCATTGAGTGTCATTTGACCTGGAGTTTCCTCTGCTCACTAACTCATTATTAGGATACAGTTAAGGGGTCAAACTCCACGTACAATGGATTAACACACAAACAAATATATACGATTCAAATTTCTTATGAATGTACATCTTAAATCATTCATCACAGTGCTTTTCTGACTGCAGAATAACAGAAAAAAGACCAGCTAATAAAATAATGGGATCCATTAAAGATAAAATGGCTGAATTACTCTTTCTCTGTCCACTTCCGAAGTGAAGTATACAATGAATACGTTCGGTTGGACCACCTAAAGTCCAGGAGCCGAAAGAAGACCAAGGCAGCTGACCAAAAATCACCCCTTCTTGCTAAACTCTCAAACTATAAGAAGAAAAGAGTGATATTGCACCTAAAAAGGATGGGAACTCTGCCCAAAAGGTTGCTCAGGCACTCTAAGAGGGAAATACAAAATAAAGCCATGCCCACAGCCTTTATAGAAATACATTAATACTGTATTAACATTAACATAACTAGAAAAACATTAATATTAACCACAGTGTAAGTTTTAAAAAAAAAAGTTACAGTATGGCTAAAATTTCACACTACTAGTTTCTTTAGTATATTGGTTTGCTCTATTGGTAATGAATGAATTAGGTCCAATTCAAGCTTCCGATCTATGTTGTTAAAACTAAAATGAATTCTTTTCACAACTCATTTTATAATCATTTAAAATTTATTGAAACTATGTTTAAAAGAAAATCATATTTTCAGACACTGAGGCCAAAACCTCAAAATCACAGATGGAAGCTACATTTTAAAATTAAATTAAAGATTAACTAAAAAGTTAGAAGCACAAATAGATTTTTTCCCTTTGGAAAATGGTTGATTATCCATTCTGGGTTGTGGTTTTAGGACTCTGCCAGTGCCCCTGTACTTAGGGAGTACATAATAGAATGCTAAAAGATAAGATTATGTTTCTGAAATTTGTAATATAAGACTATGAGCTAAATTAAACCAGCTAAGAACCTTAATTACCATGGAACAAAATGAGACTTTACAGTTAATAATAAGAAAATAAAAAGCAGGTTGTTTTATTTGATTTTCATAAAATGTTCACATATTCAGTACCTTAATTTTGAACTCCTCTCTGATGGTCCACCAAATACAGTATTCTGTAAATATCTAAGGGTATTTGTTAATAAATCTAAAATCAGCTTCATGGTCGTCACAATATTAGGACTAAATGAAAGGCTGTATTGCATTCATGAGTTTAAATTTGACCTTTTTTTTATATTTTAAAGAGTTAACATGTACAACCTATACCTAATAATAAAAGTACTTTATACAGTCTTCTTTAGAAACAGAATACAATTGTCCATGTAATGGTAGTCCAATTCAATTTGAAATGTAAAAGGACAGTTCTAATGTTGTAACTCTTACAAAATTTGTGATCGCTTGCCTCTTTTTCCAAAAACTTTCAAACAGGGTGCAGGGCTGCATTTCTGCAGTGGAATAAAATTCTACATGAATAACAATTTTTTCTTGAGAATATGGTATAGATGTGTGATCTTCTTTTTACCAGTGGTTCACAGATAAGATATTTATGCAAATCAATGAAAGTACAGGGTGTGTCTTTGCAAAGGAATAAAGTTCTCAGTGAATGATACATTAATCCAATTCTTTTTTATTGGTACATGTTGACTCTTGTCTAATAGTCTAATAATTTATTTAATTCTTAAAAAACTTTTAAAATATACAGTGACAACAAGTTAGGGAGGTATAAGGGAGATTCTTCCAAACTTTTTTGAAAATATTTCACTTCACAATAAACACATTAAACTTATATATTGAGCTTCAAACCTATCTATCTATCTATCTATCTATCTATCTATCTATCTATCTATCTATCTATCTATCTGTCTGTCTGTCTGTCTGTCTGTCTGTCTGTCTGTCTGTCTGTCTTCAACAGTTTTGAAAACGTACTTGGCAATAAAAACTGAAGCTGTGGTCTTGAAGGTTGGCAGTACATTCAAGTAACTGGAAGTCTCTTGACATGAGAGGATCTCTCACTGTCACTGGCACTACTTGCCTTTCTTTTCCCCTTGTCAGAGGCTTCATGTTATTGACCACAAATATTTGGCAAATGTACAGCATTCCAGTGGATGTTTTTGTGCAAATCACTACAATGCTGAATTTGTACAATTATGAGATGGTCATCTGCATTGGCTGAACTGACTTTTGGAAAACAACACAAGGAAAGTGGAAAGCGCACAGGTGCCATGTACCATGACAGATAATAAGTAGGCTGATGGCTCACCAAATGTATTCCCGAACTCTTCTTCATAGACTCTCGACTAGGGCCCTATTTGTGGCTTTAAAGTGTTGGGGTGCTTCTGCCCATTGTGCATGCATAACTTTGGCATCATGTAACTTATTTATTTTGTCACCCCTTACACGAAGGAGACACTGACATGTGCTTGCTGCCACTTCTCTCAGTAAGTGTCACTTTTTCTTAAAAATGTAGTGTAAGTGAGCTGTGTTAATTGTCGTCTAAATAACACCTTAATATCTTCTTTACATTGAAGTCATTCAGTAATGACACCGACTAAAAGTGTCATCATTAGTATTGATTTACTATGTTTGCAACTTGTACAAAAAACAGAACTCAATGAAGTAGGGTAAAATGTAATTTTAGGAGAAACATTTAATGCTTACCTTCTTCTCCACTTGACAGATGAATTGGCACCTGTTCATCTGTTTGTGGAACTGTACCAGAAGAATCTTTTTTCTCACAGCTTCCCAAAATCTCTCTCTAAAATTACACAAAAAGGTGATTTTAAAAATATGAAATAGGTAGAATTTATCATTAAAACCACTAATTATATGTGCTCTAGAATCACAGAAATTGAGTAAATAATAATTGGGTCACAATTCCCACAAGCTATGAAGTAGCCTTGCATGGGGTGCCACCCCATCACAGTAGCAATAATGGGCTTCTGTAAGTCTATCAGTTGATACATTATACGCTATAGCCCCTTCCATAGTTTACAGCGCCCAAGTCTTTTACATGAACAGCACAACAATATGCAGTGTGAGCCAGTGTTTTATTTTGTCTAATGGAAGAGTATATAATATCACTTGAGTTACAAAGGAAGCAAACTTTGGGAAATTGGGATTTGATTTAGCATCCTTTAGCTTTTAAAGTCTACCTTCTAATCATTAGGTAACACGGCTTTAAGCCACTTTAATTGTTATATACATTAGTATATTGTAATGAATTAATGCTGAATGATAATTCCTGAAAAATATATATTTTAATATTTCCCTACGAATGAGTTCAATCATAATATGTGATTGATGCCATGGTGACAGTCTGGCTAGCACTATAACTTCACAGATCATAGCCTGATCAATGCCTGAGCACTATCTAGGATGTGTTTGCACTTCTCCCCACATCTGACTGTATTTTTCACCAGACTCAAGTTTTCCACATCACCAAAGAAGTGCAGGTTGGGTTAATTAGAGAGTTAATCATAATAATTAGCCACATGTGAGTCTGACTCTGTGTGTGTGTGCGTGCATGTGTGTAGGTGAAAGTGAGCCCTGGCGACCTGTCCATGGCTATTTGCTGCCTTGTACCCAGCACTGAAAGGAAAGGCTCAGTCCATCATATCCCAGAACTGTATTAAGTGTGTTTGAGTATATTACGATATGTTATAATTTGGGATATTTTACACAATGATAGTGTATAAAAGATATATTTAATCACTGAGAGTAATAAAAGGTTACTAGCTTCCAAAAACTTAAGTATATACCTAAAAAATGTCAGCTTTCAATACAGGAAAAAATATAATTTGTGCAAAAACAGAAATTAAAAAATAGGCTTGACCAAGCAACGATATTCAATTTTTTTTATCAGTTCAAGAGACTGCAATTAAGGCAGCCAAACCAATAATTGTGAGTGGTCTGGAAAGGAGAACTGCATGACTTAATATGCACAAGACTACAGATACAAATGTCTGGCTGCACCATTCCATGATTTAGGAAGGATATACTTCATTTATTAACATTATCTTACAACACTTGTCCAGGTAAAATGCTTGAGTGAGTCAAAAGTAAACACTAACTTAATTTGATAAGAATTTTAATATTAACACAAAATACATTTTAATTAATGGCTATTTATTTCATTTGCTTCCAACTCAAATGGGACAAAAACATGTTTTGCTCTCAACTCTAGTTTCCTGGAAAGGATCTCTTAATTCTTTGTAAATTGAAAACCAAGAATTATGAGTAGTCTTAGGGACATGAGCCAGACTTACAAAGGAAACAAATCTGGTCTGTTTAATAGAAAATGAATTCTTAACTCATCTGTCCCTGACTGACTGGGTTGACAGGAACAAGGTGAGTACTAGCAGTCTGGGCAGGCAATATGGCTTAAGAACTGGACTAAAAAAACACCAATGACTTACTATGTGATAAGAAAAGTAAATGATTGTATTGTACAGTAGTTCAGTGTTTGTAAAGAGTCTTGGGATAGAATTCACTATGGAATGGTTCTATATAAAACCTATGGTTATTTGTCTGTAATGGCACTGGGTTCTACTTATGAAGATACTCTTACACTTGCAGGCTTCCTTTTAATTCGGGCTTTGTGTTTAACGTTGATCCTGTGCTTGGCGGCTGAATTATCCAGACATGCCAGAGGGCTGGCTGGGGCACTGAAGTCGGCGACGAGAGATAGACTGCTTGGTGACGTTGGAGTTAGAAGAATGGAAGGAGACATAGGGCTGCCTGGCCTTGATGATGTTTCCAAAGACATCTGCAAATTGACAGAATGCAATAAAAATTAATAAACAGTAAAATACAGAATTAATGACTAATGAATCTGAGAGCTACACTTTATTTATGGTCAGGACATATTTTTTAAAACCATAAATGGTTTCTTAAATACTTCCAAATTATGGCTGGGGCATTATTATCACATAATTACTATTCCATTGAGCAAAAATACTTAAGCTATCCTTTTGATGAAAATACTTTGAAGAGTATTTCCAAGAGAGACTCTTGGATCAACTAATATTTTATTGAGGCTCAGATATAATGAGTCACGTTTATTGTCAAAATCCCAGTTGGTCAGGCAGATCAACAGAATTCTTATTTGGCTTTACTGGCTAATATAGTTGCTTGGCATGCTGGGTACAGACGCAGGCTAGTGCCCTGGGAGCTCGGGGGGTACAACAGAACCCCAAAACACTATTTAGGAGACACTTTTCTGAAGACCTTTCCTAAGGTAAGTAATATCATAGTATGGCTCACTGAGACAGAGTGCACAATATAATATTCACACCAATTAAACTTTAAGACTTTCTGTACTACTACTCAGTACTTGTCTCACTTTACAAAAGTAAAAAAATTTGTAAAAGAATGATAATAATATAAAAAAAACACCAATTTAATTGCAGCCTAATTTGCCTTTTAGTATAAAAATGTATCTAACACACAATAACTACATTATGTTTATTAGAAAATTAAGGAAATTTATAAATTGTTTAAGAGGAAATATGATAGCGATCATAAACATGCTGTTTTACACACGAAACCAACCTACAGTGAACGTGTTCTTAATGTGAATGTTGTAAGAAACTATTTTGAAAATGTACTGTTCTGCCAATCAAATGGAAGAACTAACCAATGCAAAGGGCCAGGAGATGCATAAGAAACAGTCATAGTCAAAATGGGGGAGCAGAGTGTCCACACAAGGGGCCTCATGTATAAACAGTGCATACGCACAAAAATGTTGCGTACTCCCATTTCCACGTTCAAATCACGATGTATAAAACCTAAACTTAACGTAAAGCTACACACATTTTCATGCCAGCTAAAACCGTGGCATACGCCTCGGTTTTGAAAACTGGCGTCACCCAGCGTCAAAGTGGTGCTTTTGTTCAAGTGCGGTTTCCCTTTCTTTTTTAGATCCACATCCCTGACGCAGCTTTATCATATACACTGAAATTACAGTAACTGCATATTATTTATTAGTTTAAGGCATCTGATTGTAATTAACCTGTAACAATATAATGGTCCACAGAATAGCCAAAGTATTCCAAATACCATAGCTCCTTTAGCGTTGTTACTCTCACTGCACTTTCTTCTTCATCTTTCAGCTGCTCCCGTTAGGGGTTGCCACAGCAGATCATCTTTTTCCATATTACTCTCACTGCACCACTCGGAGTATTTATATCACTGTATCTGAGTTGGGAATCACAGCTCTACAGCAGTTGATTGGAGAGAGAATTATCGATATACAGCATCTAGCACACACTGCCTGAGCCATGCTGCCTATTTGAACTGCTCTCATGCGAGAAACGCTTCAGAGCCTTTCCTGTACGGACCTTGCAGTTCAGAAACAGTTTCATCTCAAAAACTACAAACGCAATCAATCAGTCCATCAAGTGCTCCTTGTAGAATTGTTTGTACTTGTAAGTACAATTACCTTACTGTAAACTTGCGATACAGTTATAATATTGCACAACCTGAGCCACTTTATAAAGTGTGTATTTACATATGATGACAATATCATTTTTAGGATGAAATGCAGTAAAATATGTTTATTATATTATACAGATAAAACTTTAACTTCATTTAAATAATCTGGTGCTCCTTTCACGGATTGTTTCTGCCTTGCACTGCATTCTTGCTGGGGCTGGCATGACAAGGGAAGATGGATGGAATAACTGAACATGTACTACGAAAATATTTCAATGTTCCTTAAAAATTTTGAAGAATCGGCGTTCTCAGCTTACAGATGGCTTAACGTGTATTACACAGCTGATTGTGTGGTGATTGGTTATTTGGAGAAAGAAAAGGAAGGACAGGAATTGGGGGTTAGTACGTTTGAAAGAGACAGTACTGCTGCAATAAATTATTTCATCAAAGGTCGCGTACGGCGTAGCAAGCATCTTGCGTGAGGCATGAACAATCACTGCGCCACCGTGTTGCCATGTTTAATGGTAGGCTATGACTTGCCTTTTCACTGCAACTTTGATATCTGACAACTTCTTTTTTATTTTGGGCACTGTGCAACTTTGTGAAATTGAGCTTTCGAGTTTCTCTGACACTCTATGTCACTCGATCATCAAGTTGTTTATACCACTGTTTAAACCAACAAATAGTACGTTTTTCCTTGCCTCCAATTTGTTTTTGCTGAAATTCTTCTATTTTCCCTCGTGCTTTTGCCATTGTCTTTTCACAGAACGCTGAGCCTAAGGGCTATTTATATTGATTTGCATTTTCAAAGGCGTAGTTTCCTCCAACAGTCCAAAGACAAGTAGGTTAGGTGCATTGTCGATCCTAAATTGTCCCTAGTATGTGCTTGGTGTGTGTGTGTGCCCTGCGGTGGGCTGGCACCCTGCCCGGAGTTTGCTTCCTGCCTTGCGCCCTGTGTTGGCTGGGATTGGCTCCAGCAGACCCCCATGACCCTGTAGTTAGGATATAGCGGGTTGGATAATGGATGGATGGATGAGGTATAATTCTGGGAGGAGACAGGGCGGGACAGCAGGCGCGTGCACATGCGTTACTTTTCACTTTGACCAGGATTTATGGAGTGGAAGAACATGGAAGTTGGCGAATGCGCAGATTTATGCATCTGGATTTTTTTGTGTGTACACACATTTCTGCTTTTGTCCTTACGCCATGTTTTAGTGTGAATTCTGCGCAAGGCATAATGCATGAGGCCCCAGGAGGCAGAATATAACTATTACGAAAGCCAAATAGTAAATTGAAAAATTCAAGTCAGAAAAACACAGACAAGTCTAAGCCTTGAAAACGTTTTAGAACATTCCTATGTATTGTAAACATAAGGACAACAAGGAAGTGTTATCTTTATACTGCCACCGCAGTGGTTATTGGAATTTAAATGACATCTTGAAATCAAAGTAAAAATCACCACATGTATTTGCTTCCCACCATCGAATGCCTCTGTTTGTAATTGCCGAGTAGGCAAGACTTCTGTGCATACAAGCCAGGAATATTTGACTCAAATCCAAGGTGCACCAACCTTGCCACATTATGCAATATAGAAAGTGTATACAACATTAATGTCATTAATGCAGAATGGCAATCAGACACTGAAAAGACTTGTGCAGCTTAATCAAAACTGGGTGTAACAGTACATCCTTCTGTCCCTTCAAAGAAGGCTGTAATATTGGATGGGTGCACATGCAAAAGAAAGATGAGATAATGTATAAATAACCTATATGTTCACATTCTTCTGTTTATACATGTAACTTATATCCTTAAAAGCTTGTTGTATATATGCTTTTATGCTTACATAACCCCTTATGTGAAAAATACTTCTTAGTCACAATATTTTGAAAATAAATGAAGTATAAACACACTAATATGCATTAGTGAATCTGTGCTTTTTACTAATTAAATTAAGCTAAACTATACAAATCACCCAGAATTATTACTTTCACATTGATTTCATTGCTTAGGTTATTATATTAATATAAAAAATATTTTTTAAATTGGTCCTTAACTTCATCAGTAAAAAGGAAGACGTGAGTTCTACAGAGCCTCCAATATCCTCCTTTTGAAGTTTCTGTCTAAAAGGAAGATGCACTCATAATAAAGTGCAAGTCTTCACGGGACACACTCTCCCAAAAAACACGTCCACATCATTACAATGAAAGGGGTGTCATGCGGACAGCACAAAAATCCAAAAAAGGCTATGAACTTTTATTATAAAGAATTGATGCAACAAAAATTTTGAAAAAAAAAATCTATATTTTAAAATAACATAGTAAATGTAAATGTAGTGCTCTTTAAGTCACAATACCTACAGGTGACAGATGCTACCAGCTACAGTAAATCTATATATTTTGGTCTTCACATTACATAAATGGTATGAAAGCACTAAACAAAGCAGAGAAAAGAGCCCCTATCCAGTTTACACAATGAGGTAGGATTAATGGGAGTTTATGCGGAAGGATTAATGGAGTTTATGAGGAAGGATTAATGGAGTCTAATATTTTCAGGTTAATAAAGTAGAGACTAGGAGGAAGTACAATAGAAGTGGAACTCGCTGAACTCCAGCAGGAGCAGCATAGGTTGCTCATTGAGGAGCAGTCCTCAGGGGAAGAAGAGGAAAAGGCGGTTATAAAAAGTGATGTGATAAAAGCCATCATGGAAAAATGTGCCATGAATTTTTTCGAGAAGAACCACCCTGACAAAGTAGTTACGAACAGATTGATAAACATGATGAACGACAATGTCATCTAGCTTTTCCGAAAAAATTTAATGCATAGAAAAAGGCAAGTCACATTAGACCACTATTTCGCGAAGTCTGATCCACCAGCTAAACAGCTAAAAACACTAGAAACCCAAGAAATCACAAGAGAGAAAACACCTGAAGGAGAACATCCCTCCATCGCGGAGCCAGACTCTCCCTCAAAACTGTAACCTCCTCTCCACCCAGTTCCTCCTCACTTCCTTCATTCCAGAACTCGACTCGTGCAAGGTTAGTTTTCTTGGTTGTTTATGGTTAGTTTTTGTATAAATTATGAATTTTTCAAATTGCAATCCATACAAAGCAATCAAGTTTTTACAAAAAGAAAAATTGAGTTAAGAACAGGTCGATTGCGTTAAATTTAAGGCTTGTAAACATACCTAAATTAATAAATTCTCTGTGCTTTATGAACTTATTTTAAAATATTACTGATTAGATCCTGCCATGTTTTCAAAAAAGTCTGTACGGATCCTCTAACTGAGTATTTGAATTTCAAATAATATAACACATCGGTTTCCCACTGACTTAAAAGAGGAGAGTTTGGGTTCTTCCAGTTTATCAGAATAAGTCTGCGTGCCAAAAGTGTAGTGAATGCAATCACAATTTGTTTGTCTTTCTCCACTTTAAGCCCCTCTGGAAGAACCCCAAACACAGCTGTTAATGGGTTAGGAGGGATTGTGAGTCCAAGGCTGTCTGAAAGGTAATTAGAATTTTTGTCCAGAATAATGTTAATTTGGTGCAGGCCCAGAACATGTGACCCAGTGAGGCTGGGACTTGGTTGCAACGTTCGCAGGTTGGATCATGCCCTGGAAACATTTTGGAGAGTTTTAGTCGAGACAGATGTGCTCGATATATAATTTTGAGTTGTATAATTGTATGCTTTGCGCATATGGAGCTCGAGTGAATTCTCTGCATTGCTACTTTCCACTCCTTTTCTGATATATTAATTGAGATATATTTTTTCCCAGTGTCCTCTTGGATCTTTGAAAGGGGAGGGATTGTAAAATGATTTTATATATTGTAGAGATGGAGTCTAATTCCTTGAGATTGAGCAATATTTTTTCCAGCATGGATGAGGGTGCAAGATGAGGAAAATCTGGAAGGTTCTGTTTAACAAAGTTCCTGATTTGAAGATAGTGAAAGAAATGTGTAGCTGGAATGTTAAATTTGGAATGTAATTGTTCATAGGATGCAAAGACGTTGTCTATATAAAGATCTCTAAGCAAGTTAATTCCAAATTTTTCCAGATATTAAAACTGCATATGTTTGTGAAGGTTGAAAGAGGTGGTTCTCTTGCAGAGGTGCCACAGATAGAAGCTTCTCCGTCTTAAAATGCTTTCTACATTGGTTCCAGATTCTAAGTGAGTGGAGCACAATTGGGTTATTAGTATATTGCCGATAGCGTGTGTTTATTGGAGCACAGAGCAAGGAATACAAAAAGTACTGCAGGATTTTACTTCTATTGCGGTCCAAGCCTGTGTATGTTCTTCTATTTGTGTCCAGGTTCTTATCGCCTGTATATTTGCTGCCCAGTAATAAAACTGGAAGTTAGGTAGAGCCATGCCGCCTTCTGCCTTTTGTCTTTGTAGGGTCGCTCTTTTGATGCGTGGATGTTTTGAATTCCAAATAAATGAGGTTATTGTTGAATCTAATTGCTTAAAGAATGATTTATTAATGTATATTGGATGTTTTGAAATAAAAAGGAGCTTAGGAAGAATATTCATCTTAACAGTGTTAATTCTTCCAGCTAGTGTGAGATGAAGGGTTGACCATCTATGCAAGTCTTGTTTAATTTTTTCCATGCAGAGCGAAATTTTGTTGATAAGAGCTTTATGTTTACTTGTGATGTTTACCCAGGTATTTAAACTGTTCTGCAATGATAAAAGGTAGGGTGTCTAATCTAATATTATATGCTTGAGAATTCACTGGAAAGAGTACACTTTTATTCAGATTAATTCTGAGACCAGAGATCTTTTGAAATTCTGTGAGTGCTGCTAAGACTGCAGGCACAGAATTTTCTGGGTCCGATATATACAGTACCATATCATCTGCATATAATGAGATTTTCTGTTCCAGTCCTTCTCTGCTAATCCCCTTTATCTGATCAGTATTTCGACAATGTATTGCCAGTGGTTCAATGGCAATCAAACAACAGTGGTGACAAGGGCATCCTTGTCTAGTGCCACGTTCTAGTTTAAAGTAGTCTGAGCAAATGTTGTTGATGCTAACTGAAGTTTCTGGGTTTGTATACAGTAATTTAATCCATGCACAAATGTTGGGCCAAACCCAAACTTCTCCAATGTAGTAAAAGGTATTTCCATTCAATCATGTCGAATGCTTTTCTGCATCCAATGATAATAATATTTCTGGGGTGTTTGATTTAGTTGGTGAGTATATTACATTAAACAGGCGTCGAAGATTTGAAGATAAGTGCCGGCCCCTAATAAATCCAGTTTGGTCTTGTGATATTACGAGGGAGCACTTTCTCCATCCTTCTAGCTATGATTTTAGAGAGTATTTTAACGTCGTTATTCAGAAGTGAAATTGGTCTGTATGATGCACATTGTAATAAGTCCTTATTTTGTTTTGGAACAACAGTGATTAGTGCTTGGCGAAAGGTTTGTGGAAGAGATTGGTTATCTCTTGCTTCTGTAAATGTTGCTAATAGGAGGGGAGCTAGCTGAGCGGAGAATTTCTTGTAAAATTCTGCAGGGTAGCCATCAGGGCCTGCTGCTTTCCACCTTGGAGTGACTTTATAGCATCTAGTAATTCTGATAATGCCAGAGGTTTATCAAGTTCCTCCACACTAAAAGCGTCTATTTGTGGTATCTGTAATGTATCCAGAAATGCATTAGATTGTGTATTGTCTTCTTTAAACTCAGTAGTATATAGGGATTTATAGTAGTCTCTGAAAGTGTGCATTATATTTTTGTGTTCGATGATTTTATCTCCGTTCGTGTTAGTGATTACCGAGATTGCGTTTGCGCACTTCTTGCTTGTGAATTTGTTGAGCTAAAAGCTTATTAGCTTTCTCTCCATGTTCATAGTAATGATGTCTGGATTTGTAGATTAGTTGTCAAGAGGTTTAATTCTGAATGTAGAGCCTGCCTTCTCCTATGTAGAGTCTCGCTTGGTAGTCTGGCGTGTTCTTCATCTATTTTAGTAATTTCTCTTTTTATCTCTGCTACTTTCTTGGCTTCGGATTTATTTCTGTGGGAAAGATATGAGATAATCTGTCCTCTTAAGAAGGCCTTAAGAGTTTCCCAGAGTATTCCTGCAGAGATCTCAGGGGATGTATTTGTCTCTAGAAAGAATTTGATTTGTTTGGATATAAATTCAGTACAATTCTCGTCAGCTAATAGAAGCGGGTTGAGGCCATCTGGGGGTGAGTGTATGGGGCTTAGTAATTTTAGCTCCAAGATCATAGGTGCATGGTCAGAAATAACAATAGCATCGTATTTGCAAGATTTAATCTTAGGCAAGAAGTTATTGTCTATAAAGAAGTAATCAATCCTTGAGTAGCAATGATGTACTGGTGAGTAGAAAGAATATGTTCTTGAATTTGGGTTTAAAAACCTCCAGGGATCTGATAAGTTGTGATCAGTTATAAACTTTGTAATTATCTTTGCGGTGTTAGATGCGTTCCCCTGTGGAGGAAGTCCTATCTTAAAGTGGATTTAGAACACAATTAAAGTCCCCAGCCATTATAACTTTATGAGTGTTCAGATTGGGAATGGATGCAAATAAATTTTGTATAAATTCCTTATCATCAACATTAGGTGCATAAACATTTATCAAAATCATTTTACAGTTAGATAAGTCTCCCATGACCATTACATATCTCCCTTCAGGATCCAATACTACATCTGATGCTACAAATGGTACTGTTCTATGTATGAGAATTCCCACACCTCTAGTTTTCTTTGTAAAACTAGAATGGAACATTTGGCCAGTCCAGTCTTTTGCAGCTGGAACTGATCCTTGCTTAGTTAGTGGGTCTCCTGTAAAAATACTATTTTAGCATTTAGACCTCTTTAATTCGCGATTCAGGCCTTTAACATTCCAGCTTACAAGTTAACTGTCCCATCATGGAGACACTGATTCTGAGTTTTTGATGTCATTTTATAGTCTTAACTGGAAGTGAGACAGCTTTAGGTCTTAATTTCCTATTTCCCCAAAGTTGTTGCCATGCAGCTTATTATTACGTTGGTAGTTATAATTATAAAGATTGAGATAGATTAGGTATAGATCAAGCCTGCTCTCTTTCTCTCCCCTTAACCCCCACCCTCCCTTTTGCCTCCCCAAGTGAGGCTAAAATCCACTTCACACAGTCCCAGTCCTCTGACATACCCAGAGACAGAGCACGTCCAAAGCAAAACAAGCCCCAATGCAGCAGATAGAGATATCTATTATCAATATAGTCTTAAAAAATAAAAAAAGAATTTTGCACTTAAAATATATATATAGTCTTCAGCAATTTTAGTGCATTAAGATGATACACCCAGATAATAAACCCGGGGGGTGGTGTTAAAATGTGTCCAGAATAAGCATAACAAGTCTTAATGCAGTAATAGCAATAACAATAAACCAAGGGTATGATATTGAACAGTCTCGTTTAGGGTAGAGATTAAATAATTAGAAAAGAAAAAAAAAAAGAAAAAGTAATTAAGCACAATAAAACATAAACAGATAGCGCCTAGTAATACTAAGTAATAATGAGAATATATGAGAATATATGATGATAAAAACCCGTATTTTAAAACGAATAGATCAGACAGTAGATTATTAATCCTTGCTTTATCATTAACCGCCATGACTCACTATTATGTATCAGAATAGTCCTGGGATCGGCTTTCTTAATTCCTTTTCTGCTTCTTCCTTGCTAGCAAAGACATAGAATTGACCCTGCCATTCCACTTTCAGTTTTGCGGATACAAGAGGCTGTATTTGACGCTGGCTTGCCGTAAACGCTGTTTAATGTTGAAGAAGGCTGCGCGTTTAGTAGCTGTTGCTGGAGAGAAGTCAGGGAAGATACGAATGTGGTTATTTTCATATATAATATCTTCCTTGTTTCTGAGGAGTGCCATCACCTCTAGCTTAAATGATAATCGTTCAAAATGAACTATAAAAGATCTTGGTCTGGGTCTAACGGTGTTTGATCCGCGTACGCAATAAGCCGCTGCTATCTCAGATTCTGCTTTAAAGTCGGCCCCGATTATTTTAGAAATAAGTTCAGCTGCGAATTTCACAGGGTTTGAACTTTCTCGATTCTCAGGCAGACCTTCAATTCTGACATTATACCTTCTACTCCCATCTTCCAAAGCAGCCAGTCTGTCTCCGAGTTTTTTGCATTCAGAGCTGACATTTACTGCTTTTTCCTCGGCACTGGCAGCTAAATTTTTGGCCATTTCAATCCGATTTGTGAATGTCTCCTTGAGATCCTCCAATTGATCAGTAAGCGTGCTCTGTTTAACCGAGTTTTCCTGAATGCGCTCTTCAATTTGCCTGTTTCAACTCCTGTCTCACCTCCTGTCTCATTTTTTTGCTTGCCTTTGCCCTTGCTTTCTCATTAGCCTTTGCGCTTTTCTTTATATCTTGCATGAGCTCAGCGAGCAACACCTTCAGTTCAGACAGTTCAATTGTGCTTTCTTGTACCGTAGATGAAGCAGCAGACTCTGCTGTAGCCGGTGTCCCCGCTGATCCCGGCTCGCATGAAGTAATTGAAGCCACGGACTTCAAGGCCCTTTCCAGTTTCAAGTGATTTTCTCCGAACGGCGAGCTATCCAGATCTGCACTCATGATCGCACCTTCGCTCCAAGTTTCGATCTCAGCCAGCGACGATGTAGTGGACCGTGGTCCCGAGGAGTCTGTACTTTCCCCCATCTGATCCAGGTCTGTCTCAGAAAGGCTGTATCTTGAACTAGGATTTGCTGATCTTAGCTTGGGTGTAGCTTTAGTTTTCGATTCTTTCGGACCCCCCTTCTTGTTGGCCATGTTTATATGTGCTTACATATACTGTAGCAGTCCCCCTCGGGTTCAATAAATACAGGATATCTCAGGATAATAAGCAAATAATATGAAAAATAACACCGCTGCTAGCGGAGCTCCACTTCAGAAATCCATCTCTCGCATCGGACGAGACCAACTCCCCCAAATGTTCATTTTTTTCCCCTGTGCTTAAAGTACATTAAAAAAAGTGTTTACAACAAGCGGCTCGTATCGTGAATTCTTGAAATGTTACTTTTCTTGGTTGTTTATGGTTTTTGTATAAATTACACATTTTTCAAATGTTCATTTTTTTCCCTGTGCTTAAAACTTATTTTAAAATAGTGCTTACAGCAAGCAGTTTGTAAGGCTATAGCATGAATTCTTGTAATGTTACTTTTCTCTGTTCAAGGTTTTGTCAGTGTTATTCAATGTTTTTACATTTAGTTTACTATTAAACTGTGCATTCTGTGGTATAATTAACTATTTTTCTGCTTAAAAATCTTTAAAAAAATATATTTACATGCAGTCCATACGGTCTGGAACAGATTAATTGTATTTAGATACAATCCTATGGGGAAATTAATTCAGGTCACGAACAAATCGCGCTGCGACCAGAGTTTTGGAACGAATTATGGTCATGACCCGAGGTTCCCCTGTACCTCTGACTGTGAATGCTCCAAAATAGTTTCAACAGTTGACCTGTGTAATACTGCACATCTCCAAAGCATCTGCCTGTAGAAATTTGCTTACCACAAATAAATTTCAATAAACAAAAATCAATTTGGAGTTAGAGGCTAAAAACAAAAATTAAAGGAGCCAAACTCTTGTGTTCCATTCATCTTAAGCAGTCTTGATGCTAACCAGAATCAAATAGAATTGGCATTGCTTTCCAACAGTTAGCTACGGAGTGTAAGGTGAAGCTGACATAACACACCATTATCAAGAGATCACTTCTTTATAAAGAAAATCATGCCAATGCTAACAATTAATAAAGATGATCACTGGATTAACACAATGGCTGATATTCATTTCAGATAATTTTGTCATATTTACAAAAAAGTAAAGAATCATATATTAGTATAAGATTAAAAAATCTAGTTATTACAACAGACTGTATTAATCTAGCAGATATACAGCATGTAGCAAATGACGGCGACTCGCCAAGACAAGTAGTTAGAGAGTGAAGTAAAGTGAAGTAAAGTGAAGTGAAGCCTGTAAATGGTAAATATAATAACAAGTGTTTAATCAATAAAATTAGGAGTAAAAAATTAAGTAAAACACTCAATTATCATGAGTAGACAATCTGAATTTTCTGTATTAAATTACAGTTCTCATCAGTTATTCTGGTGTCGTTAAGTACAAATGGAGTAAAGCTTGGAACCTGAGGATATTCTAGTGGCCATTACCTTCTAAACAAAGTGATAAGGTGAAATTAAACACAACAGCACAATTCCGCCTCAGTATGTTTTTATTGTTCAACCTTTTTCCAAAACAAACAGCACTGATTTCATACGTTTATGCAATGGGAAATTCAGTGCTGGCCACAATCCAGGAGTACAAGCAAAACAAACACCAAAAACAACCCACTATAGAAGCCATTGTTATTTTAGCTTCAAGTGTCGTCCATCTGTTTCTTATTGATGTTGCAAAATCAAGAAACAGAAAATTAAATTAAAAAGGGCCATTGCAAATTCTTTCTCTTTTTAATTGTAACCCCATGACCTATATTCAATTGAGCCTCGCATTTCCCGCATAGACAAGCTTCCGCAGTTTTCTACATCTGGCACTCAACACTGAACTGGACACAATTCTCTTTGGAAGAGAGAACACTTAACGATCCCGGCTCTGGCTACCCTCTCATTTGGGTCTTGCGGGTTAACAAGAATTGCAATCAAAATGTTCTGGCAATGGGGACTGCGGACAGTGATGGAAAAAGTAAAAAAAATTTCAGTCTGCTTCAAACATCATCACACAATCCAACGGGAACTTTATACTACAATTCTTACGCTACAAGAAGGTTCCAGAATTCCCTCGGTGGGATGTCCCTGCATGCCGCAGCCCTTCATTGAGGATTACCCTGCAGCTTTGTTTCCAGCTGCATCCAGTAGGCTTAGCTCCATCTCCCATGAGTGATAATCTGCCTCATCAAATAGATTTATTCACCCTGCAATTTAAGCAGTAAGCCATGTCTCACAGTAACAGTAATGTTTAGCATGCATCCCAGCCATGTGCTAGTTATGCTAACTCAAAGCATATGGCTTTTATATATGGGAACATTTTGTGTTAACACAACAGATGTGCCTGCAGAATTAAAAAAAAAAGGAATGTTCATGCCAGAAGTGCAGGCCTCATATATTTTAAACTTATCTGAAGAAAGTTTGAGAAGGAAGTTGTGCAGATACAGCAATAGTGCCACCTCACTGCAACTCCTAAGCAAAAATGCCACATTTTGGCAGCCACACATTTAAAAATAGAACATCCCCACCCTAAAACCCAAACCCACCATTTACTTGAATCCAGCCTTCCTGGTGCAGCACATAGACCTACTCGGTTTATGGCTTGAACCAACTCAGGAAGGGAGAAAGGGGCTTCTTCACCAAATGAGACTGATTAATCTTTGGAGATCATACTTTTCAGATCTGGTAGTGCACAGCACCATCCAGTGTCTCAAAGTCATTTTGATTTTGCAAAAATATGTAATAGTCGAATATATGCTAGTGTGCTAGAACATACATTTTACAAAATACATTTCACTTTGAGAGTATCACAATGCTTTTTATAGTGTAATTAATGCACAATTTTTATAAGAGATAATCTCTTTCTGAAAAATTGAGCTCTAAAGCAAATAATGTAAAGGTGCATCACAAATTCAATGATTAACAAGGAAAGTTATGTGATGTAGAGCTAAAATGTTAAATGTTAAGATGTCGGACATTTGAAATAATGTGGTTTACACTGTGGAAGATCTAGATTAGATGGTGAGGGCTCTATTCAAAAACTACCCTCTTTTCCAAAAGCCTTTTATAAATTTAACATTTCTGAATTTAGACCCTTTCCCCTGCCTGCTGGATATCCATACCCCTACTCACAAAGAAAACACATGAGAGGGAAGCATCGTAATTATTTACCTGTTCATCTTCACTGTCTGTTCCATCTAAACTCACGGAACTATTTCTTGGGGCAGGGTTGGAAGACTGTGGGATAGAATAAGGGGGAAAAACAAATAGATGAGCTGAGGGGAGGATCTTTTCAGAGTGGAGGAGGATTAAAACATAACTTGATGCCTAAAAACCTCTCAAATGGCTGCAGTTCTTCTGTCTGCTTTTTCAGTGTACTGCCATCTCAAAACCCTGCAGAAAGTTCAAAATTTGTTTGTGCTAAAACGGAGATGTAATATAAAACAATGACCCCTCCTGATTCCCAGAACCTTATGACTCAGGTTTGTAATTTTAATTCACATGCATTAATTAATAAGCAACAATTGACCTCATACTCATTCTACTTGTGGTTACTCCACTCTAGGCTGCCAGCTCCTGCTCTACATTTGCACTGTCAGGAATTCACAACTTCAGATGCATTCACACTACAAAACTGGATGGAGATGAAAGACAATAGTAGTATTGTGCTTGATCCATAAGGGACTGTAATGTAATATGATCTACATCAAATTTACCCTTTTTATGAGGAAGTATTGATCCAGAACTGCCAGGTATGGGCTGTGTTTGCACTATTTCTCTGATAAAACCTGATTCAGATTTTTTCACATATCTGATACAGATTAGATTTTAACGTGAAAACTCAAAACCCACATATATCAAATATTTGAGATTGGATGTAGGGTTCTTTTACATGTGGTACTGAATTCTGATTGCACATATCCAATCTGAGTATAAACAGTCAGATAAGATTTTCACCCCAGAAAGTGGTATGATTACATTATTTTTACATTGTGCAAGGAAACTAATTTTTAATGTACAAAATATTTGCATGTAATCTGTCTGATCTGAAGTTTCTCCAATCATTAGGAACCATCAAGGCAGCTAACAATATAGTCCCACCACTATTGACTCCTGTTGTATATCAAAATTATTCTTCAAATTGGGGTCTAATTTAAGAAAACACAGCAGAAAATGTTAAGGCATATAATCTTATAACCCTTCTACATGGATACATTATATTAGAAAAAAGTTCACTTGCTAAAATATTGAAAACTGATGAGCATCACTAGAAAAAACATATGGGGATCCATGTTTCAGTGCTACTTGCATACTATATAGTAAGCCACAAGGCATGCACAGCGCCTATACATACAGTAAGTTAAATATACTCATATATGTAAACATTTAGGCCACATATAGACTAAAAATTTAAACACCACAGCCACCAGATTGAATTTCTACACCAATTCTGTTTCTGGCATTGAGACCTGCTAGTGTAATGTGACCATAGTAGCATTTGATCCATGGTAATGTAAATGCCCCACCAAATGAACCTCTACTCACCCAACACATCTCTCTTTATATCACCATTTTGAAAAATATATTCCTTCACATAACTCTTAAGATATTTTGTACCTTGACAAGATATATATAAGATTTGGAAACAAAATATACTGACTGAGAAATAAATGATATGCCTTGCTGTTAGATTACATTAAAAACAAACATTCCTATATTATGCGGCCTGCACTTATGTCACTTTTCTGTTTAGCTCTAAACTAAACTCGCTTCGCTCGCCAATCCCCAGGTTGGTCCTGTGGAGATACAATTTAAAGTGTTTTTTTTCATGGGAATTGTTACATATGCATTATATTCATTTTTTATTTTAAAACTTCAGTAAATACAATATTTTGATTCCTTGTTTGGTCTTACAGCATGATAATGCAACGTATAACTGGCCGTGAGTGAATATCCTTTTTCTGTTATAAATAAACAGACTTTTTCAAATGTTTGTCCTTGTGATTTGTTAATTGTCATTGCAAAATCTATTCTCACGGGAAACTGTAAATGTTTTAATACGAATGGCATCATTCAATAAAAATAAGACTTTCTGATAAAATAATCTACTTATGAAAGTGGGAATATCCAGAGCCGATATAGCAAGTGGCATTGTTCTCAAGAAGGTGCGGATTTCTGGCCATTGTGGATTGTACGTCGTAAGAAATAAATCCGGCCAACCAATAGTTCTGGATATTGCCATTGCACCATAATATAACTGTTGCAATGCTCTTGGATATGGACCTTGATATGATGTGGATATACATGAATATCTACTGTGTCCTTGATATCTCCGTCTTTCAAAATAATTATCGCTGACAATTTGTCGCATGTGGGTTTATTATAAATGCGACTGTGATCTTTCGGATTCATATAGAAATCCAAGAAAATTTCTTTGTGTTTTGCTGATAAATTTTGTGTAAAGTGCGATATGTTTGGACGTATGGATTTGTATCCATTATTGGCTGTAGAATTTCTATTATGTCAGATCATTTAACTCTTTCGATTCTATGTTGCATCGCTTCTCCATGATCATAAAGATACACCTGACCAAATTGTGTTTTGTTTTTCGAAATTAAACTTGTCGTAGCTGTAATTGTTGCAGGAACACAGATTCTCATAGCATATGGTCCATTATTGTGTAAATCAACGTTTTGTGCATTGAATGATGCTAACACGAAAAGATTATTGCAGATGCGTATATTTTGCCTGTAGTGTTTGTGGTTTTTAACTTTCACTAAACAACAAATCTTTGAATTCTCTTTATTGGGAAGCAGCAATACTTTTCCCTGATGGCAACGTGAATGAGACAATCTACAAGTATCTGACTTAAACTTTAAAGCCTTACAATATCTCCATACTTCTGACATATCACCTGTGTCCATATATTGCATCTCTTTTTGCTGTTCGGTTATTTCACCTAGTAATAATTTCCATTTGTTTGTGCGAATGTGATCTGTACTCTCTTTTCTTTGACACTTTTGAATTTTAGTACTGTCATATTTTTGAACTTGCTCTGTGTGTGTGCACTCAGGTCCTAACCAGGGATCCTGAGTTGGTTTGTCATGTGATGAGTGTGGCAATGCACTGTATCAGTGCATGCTTCTAACATCTCTCTCTCTGCATGTGTTTTGGACCAAGGTTTTTTTTGAGCCTTTTGAATCCCACTGCTTTCATAATCTGTAACATGCTCTGCATGTTTATGGCACCAACGTTTTTGAACATCTTTATGAAGTTCTACTGTGTCTTTTACTATTTGTCTTTAATTTCTAACCCTGGACCTGCAAGGTTTTCAATTCCACTTGTTCCAGGCTGATTATTACTTTCCATTCCTAGGTCACCGTCTCACGGGAACATGCTTCCAATGGATGTCAATATGACGTGACTTGACTGTGTCGCGGGAAGTGAAAGTGTCACTCTGTCTCTCTTCAGAAGATCACGTCTCATTACAAGATTGTTTTTTTGTAATAGAGAGATATGCTTGCTGAGAACCTACCATAAGTGAACACTTAGAGTCAAAAGACTGATACTTGATCTTTACTAAAAAAAAAGCTCCAGTGAATAACAGATCACCCTTATGCTCTGGATTGGCAGGACCTGCATTTAGTAACCAAAGGACAGGTGAACAGGATAAGGGGCGCCAGATAGGCATCTTATTACAAGACCACACACACTAGCTGGATGTCTGATACAGTAAGAACTCTTCAACTCATTCAGATTCTGCTTTGTTTAGATTTTTTTAACCCAATTAATACTCAGTTTGCCACTCTACTGGGAGTATGCAGTACATTTCTAACACTGTGCATGCAAAGCCATCAGGCTTTATCTCAAGCTATAGTGTGAATTTAGACTTTTTGAGATAGTAGCATCTGTCTCTTATCTGGTGAAGTATAAATGTTTTAGACAGTGCTTAATTTTTAAAGATATTGAGTACATATGTGTCATATCTATAGGTCTGAGAATACTGTATAAAGAACAAATAGCTGAGTAAAAGTAGTTACATTTCTGGAATATTACTTAAGTAAAAGTAAAATCTGCCCATGACCAAATTACTCAAATAGAAGTTTTAAAGTACCCAATATTAGTCTGGAGTGAGGTGTACATGGAATGAATGTGTGGAGGATTTAATATCCATCCATCCATCCATCCATTATCCAACCCGCTATATCCTAACTACAGGGTCACGGGGGTCTGCTGGAGCCAATCCCAGCCAACACAGGTCGCAAGGCAGGAAACAAACCCCGGGCAGGGCACCAGTCCACTGCAGAATATTTAATATTTAAATTATTTTATCATTTAAATAGGGCAACTACACAGGCACCAGACAGAGGATTTTAATATTGAGATAAAGACCTAGAACATGGATAACACAGAAAGGAACTGAATCCAGATGGCACAAAGCTTGTTCCACTCACTTTCTAGAAGAGGAGCTGAAGTATCCCCAGAAGAGAAATTTAGCCAAATGAGATCACGTATAATAAGCAGTTAGCCCTTTCTGTCTGATCTTAGTAAACATTCTAAAAGCTATGACATCAATAAATGTCTGTATGAGAAGTAATAGCAGTAAGTTGACAATATCTGATGCTGCAGGCTGATTGCAGAAACAAGAAACAATGGTCATGTAATTAAGCAACTTGTTCAATTAACGGCAGCATTAACTACTACAGTGCTTGAATAGAAACTCACAATCCATTGTTGAGCCCATTACAATGTTTGAAATCTCATGATAAAAAGCATACTGAATTTTGAATTCTTTACATTTTTTTGTTTTTATATACTATACATACGTTATTGGATAAATGAGTTCAGTAAGTAGATGGGTGGATGAGTTTAAACTGATGCCCAGAAGAACTTTTGATGTTGTTCAATTTTTCTACTCTAATAGTGTTGTAGTGTTTCATTTACTGATGAATAGATTACATGTATAACCCCGCAGTGCATTAGTTGGCAGTGGAAAATTCCTGCTTGGAAGGAGTGAGACAATGTGGCCCTTCTAAGGCAGGCAACATTAATCTGCCTGATAGAACCAAACCTTTAAAGGATACTGAGGTCACAGGGCTGCAGTGACATGAGTAGTCACTAGATATATGCCCCCAAAGAAGTGCTGCCCATGAACTAGGACTTCAATTGTAGTTTATAGCCACCTTATTGCAGATGGTTCATCTAGAGTATCCACAGTCAAAGGGAGAGTTTCAGCAAATGTAAGAAGAAGAGACAAGCATCAAGAGAAAAGTAAGATAAGAAAGAGGGCCCTGAAGAAGATTGTGTGTGAGCAACTCTCGTTGGGATAGAGTGGTTCAGAGTTTTGTTTTCCTTTCGTATATTTGTTCATGTTTTGTGTCTCCCATTTCTTACCCCTTGTACCCGTGTCTGAGATGATAAATGCAAATCTGTTATAAGTATGGGATTATTGATACTATTATAAATAAGGATTGATCCCATGAGGTTATCCCATCCTGTTACACTGATTATCCCATAGCCAATGTCACTGAACACATCTTCAGACATTGGAAGAGCCAGCTGTGTAAAGGAAAGTGCTGAAACTGTAAAGAAACAAACAAAATTCAGCACTTTAAACCCTTTTAACTTCAAAAGCTTGTGCTGCTTTAATTTTTCTCAATGTTGCACTTCCAAAGATTGCATCCATAGCCACTTGCATCAGAAGTCTGCAGCTGGGTAGAGTGAATGAGGCATAGACAGAGATACAGAGCAGCTGCAAGGCCTCAGATACATTTGGCTCAGGTAAACTGATCAGTGTTCTGTGCAGCTGCATTTTAAATTATTTATAGTGCCATTTTTACACTGCGTTATTTGTGAAGGTTTTACCTGCAGAAAGCTTACTATAATAGACTTTAAACAGTAGTGAGTCACACTCAGCTGGATTGATCTGTGTACCTACTTTTGGCTCCTTCTACTTTTGTAATCTTTTAGCAAAGACCATATATGCCTAACTACAACAGTATGGAGAATGTGATGTAGATGTTTAAAAGCAAGGATAAAGGAAAACAGAGCAAGGATTTTCTGTTAGGTAGCACTGTTGGGCAGACTTCAGCCCATGTGACCCTGAACCTGATTGTTTGATAGTAATGGATAAAAATGTGAAAGGATATACAGAGAAAAACAGTGGTATACTGTTGATCATGTCTTTGTAGAGCAGCAGAGGAATGAAATATAATGCTGGATGATTGAAACTGGAAGATATGCATAGGAGAACTGCTACATGGTGACTGTCATGTGCTCATTTAGTAGCAGGTAAATGAAATACAAGTTGCCAGGATTTTGTCACTCAGAAATTAGGGTGCCTACTGTTCGAATCGTTTACAATTAATGGCCAAACTATTGAGCAGCCCCTGAGTGATGAATGGATTTCCCTGCAACTCCTGGATCTACTCCTGGGCTGACAGTACCTGCCAGGTCTGAGTTATTAGTGCATGTGCCTGACAGCTCAATCACTGCAAATTAAACAAACCTATATTTGTGTAGTAGTGCAGCAAGCACTAAATGAATAGAAACTAATAACAAACAAGTAATATCTCAACGCTATCTTCAAATGCACAAGAAAATCAGGGAGACAATGGAAAATATCTGCAGTGCGTAAAAGAAACACACTGTCATTGCACCGTAATGATCACACCCTAAGCTTGTTTACCACTGAGCAGGACAACGATACATCTCTAACCATCTCTAACCTACTCTGAGTGCAGGTACAGTGCAGTACAGCCTGGCACTACCTTTAAGGAGTTTGTCTAAAGTTAAACATATACCTGTTGTATAAAAGTTTATGTCATTTTAAAAAAGGTGCCTTTTAAGAATGAGCCATGGCAGAAATCATTATGTACCCCTGTAGCAGTGTCCATAAGCACGGTGTGAAGTGTAGAGATCTCTGGTGGACTCCTGGGAAGCCCATCATCCTCTGAGAGTGCGCCAGCATCTTCTGCTTTCTTACACGCAATGACGGCAGACGGTGAACCCATTCGAATTGCCTGCTGCAGCTGAAGCTAGTAAAATAATAATAAATAAAAAAAAACAGATTTTGGTATCATTGAATAAACCTAAAGAGAAAAGCATCATGGATCAATAAATACCTTAGCGTTACACAGCATGCTATGCTGTAATATTAGAGCTCAGCCTGCAAGCAACCATAGCACATCTGCGCAGCTCTTCAGTAATCCCTATTAACTCATTTTGTCCATTTCCATCGGATTAGGGCTCTCAGCTGCAGCTCGAAAGGAGCTGAAATTACACCCGCACAATTTTCCCATCTGTACTTGCCATTATAAACCTTGTTATTTTTTTTAATTCAAATGGCCAAACAGTTGATTTATGTTTTCCATGTAGTTTGTGCCAAACTGTAATTATCTGCAACATTATACTAGGCAAGTTTTAGAGATTGTATATAATGAATATATACTGTATTTTTGCATATGTATATGAAGTGAAGGCTGTGTGGTGTAGTGGTTAGGGCTTTGGACTTCAGGCTGTGGGTTTAAATCCCACTACTGACACTGTGACCATGAGCAAGTCACTTGACCTGTCTGTGCTCCAATTGGAAAACCAAAAAAAATGGAACCAATTGTATCATAAATGTTATAAGTCACCTTTTATAAAGGCGTCAGCCAAATAAGTAGATGTAAATATGTAAATATTGTACATGTAAAAATATATAGCCACACAAGTAGAAAGTATCTGTATAATAAATATGCTCTTTATTTATATATTGTGAATATAGATAATATGTACCAGCAGAAGGCTCAGACTTTTAAAATCAATGTGTATGTGTATCAAGTGTTTATGTTAATGCTGCTGATAAAGTCGTAAATAAATCAATGTCAAAGATGTAATCCTAACTCTTAAATTGATTTTTAAAAACAGCACACCTGCTTGTAGGGGAACATTTGTTTGGTAAAACTTTTTACTTGCTACGATGATCTATTATTAGGAGATGGCTATTTGAAAAGAAGGTATTCTGAAAAAATAGTCAAATGATAACCTATGAGATGCCTCTATGTGCGTTTCTTTTTGTAAGCATGTACTTTTGTCCATTGTAATATGTATTGTTTCCTAAGATATAATACTGTACTATAAATGGACATGAAATGAGAAAAAAAAATCAGATTAAAATCCACAGCCATTTTTCGTTACCTGCAAAGTTTTCACTTTTCCTGGGAGATTATCCTGTGAAGACACCAAACTTTCCGTGTTTTCTGATGATGGCGCGTCAGAAATAAACACACTGTCATGTGACAGGGCCTTGTTTCCCAGGCTGACCTTTGACCTGGAAATTAGAATATTAAACAAGCTTTAGCACTAATTGACCACAAACAAGGCCACATAATATTGAAAACTGATTGAAGGAGTGATATAAGGTGGATAAAAGAGGCCCATTTCTCATCTTACCCCATTTCATACTGCAGGGTTGTCTGAACTTTGGGTTGGTCGGGTGCATTGACATCATCACTCGACTGGCTCTGTTTTAAAAGACTGTCACCACTGGATGTGGCTGGAGTTTTTCTCTTTTTCTTGGCAAAAAAGTTCTTAAAAGTCTGGAACTTTGACTTTTTCTTTCCTAAAACAAAAGCAAGATTTGAAAGACATTTAAACAAAGAGACATGGAAAAACCAAGTGCATTAAAACTGTAATAATCAAATAAGATATCCTAATTAAATGTAATGTAAAAAAGAGCGCATTTGGGGGGGATAAGGCTGTGGAGGATTTTGGTGCAGATGCTTAGTTCTTTAGCTGCTCTGTGGAGCTCCTGATTACAGGTGATCTACAAAATATAACTCAATATAAAGTTGTAAATTTTATTTATCTGACTTATCTTTAGAGACTTAAGAACCAATTCTGTATATAAGTACTCTACTTCTCTATTAATTATATACAGTAAAGGCCAAATGTTTGGACACACCTCCTCATTCAATGTGTTTTCTTTATTTTCATGACCATTTACATTGGTAGATTCTCACTGAAGGCATCAAAACTATGAATGAACACATGTTCACAAATGGTTTTATTTCAGGTGATTACCTGTTGAAGCTCATCGAGAGAATGCCAAGAGTGTGCAAAGCAGTAATCAGAGCAAAGAGTGGGTATTTTGAAGAAACTAGAATATAAAACATGTTTTCAGTTATTTCACCTTTTTTTGTTAAGTACATATCTCCACATGTGTTCATTCATAGTTTTGATGCCTTCAGTGTGAATCTACCAATGTAAATGGTCATGAAAATAATGAAAACACATTGAATGAGGAGGTGTGTCCAAACTTTTGGCCTGTACTGTATCTCTCTATTATATAAAAAAATCCTGGGATGAGATGAGACTTTTTATCCTGGGACGAGACGAGACTTTTTCAGAGAGATAATTTCAAGTCCCGTGAGAGGAGACTTTGTGCCAAGAGATTTAACCATGCCCAGGGCCGGAAATAAAAGACAAAGAGCAGATGACATAGTAGAATGTTGTACAGAGGTTCAAAAACATTGGTGCGATACACATGCAGAGCAGGTTTGAGATAATGAAAGTACTAAAATTTAAAAGTCTCAAAAAACTGATAGTAAAGGTCACATTAGCGCAAACAAATGGAAATTATTACTCTGTGAAATAATGGAACAGCGAAAAAAGATCGAATATATGGACATAGGTGATATGACAGAAGTATGTAGATATTGTTCGGTTTTAAAGTTTAAGTAGGAGACTTGTAGATCGTCTAATTCATGTTGCCATCAGGGAAGAGTAGTGTTTCTTCCCAATGAAGAGGCATATCCATGAGAAATAAAAGATTTGTTATTTGGTGAAGGTGAAATCCACAAACACTATAGGCAAAATATCTGAATCTACAATAATCTGTTCACGTTCACATCATTCAATGCTCAAAATGTAGATTTACACGATTTAAGACCATACACTATGAGGATCTGTGGTACCACAACAATTAAAGCTACTACAAGTTTAATTTCAAAGAAACCACAATTCAGTCAGGTTTATATTTATGATCAAGAAGAAGCGATGCAACATAGAATCGAAAGAGTTAAACGATTGGATGTATTAGAAATCATACAGCCAATAATGGATACAAATCCATATGTCTAAAAGTATCTCACTTTTAAATTTATCTGAAAAACACAGACAAAGAAGTTTTCTTGGATTTCTATATGAATCAGAAAGATCATGCTCAAATATATAATAAACTAACATGTGATGAATTGTCAGAGATAATAGTTTCGAAAGACAGAGATATCAAAGACAGAGTTGATATTTGTGTTTATCCAAAAGCATAGCATGATTCGGCACAAGTGGCAGATTTGGGAAATGACTAGTGCGTAGGGCTCGCACGTGGGTTGGCAAGTGTATTATTGTGTATTATTTATTTTTGCATGTTATGTATTCATTATTATTCTTATCTAATTGTTATTATTATCTATGTCATTGACATCTTATAAAGCACTTTGAGCTATATTCTATGTATGAAAATGCACAACAGAAATAAATGTAGTTATTGTTGTGGTTATAATGCTGAGCATGGGCTCTGAGATCTGTATCAAGCTTATAGCTAAAATACAAATTACAAATTTTATCAGTGAAGTGTGGATTAGTTTGATCACTACAATGAGACAAGTTAAAGTGACAAAAGTGCATTAAGAACTTTGAATTGCTGCAAAAATAGGAATATTCCTTAATGTCTTTTGAGTGTAAATTTCACAGTAATGATCTTTTCTAAATGCAAAATTACAGAAGGGGAAAAATAAAGCAAATTAAACAATTAGACCAACTAGAGATTAATTGGCTTGCAAATTGTAAGCTATTTGGAACAAAACCCTGCAGCCACATTGAAAACCACTGATTTTGACAAATAGCCATATGTCTGATTTTGAAGAAGTAGAAAGGTGATGTCGCACTTGGCACTTCAGATATTTGCTTATTTACATGACATCTCCACATGTGATGATAGCTTTGAACAGAGAAGTGAACAAGAATGTATCCTTATCTCAGGGAATAGTTGGCCAAAAATCTATGATAAAATGTCCAATTTCCTTTTGTTTTTATAAACATACCTCAGAAACAGGCGTATGTTTTCTGAAATTAAAGCTTTTTCCTCTTCAAACTGTATGTTTTCGGTAAGTCTTAAAACCATTTTTTTATGTTTGGACTGATACCTGGTAAACAGAATTTGAAACTGCAAGAACAGGTGTGGTATTTTGTAAAATATATTAAAAAACTCTTCACTTATAAATCCAGTTTCCATCCATTTTCTAACCCGCTGAATCCGAATACAGGGTCACGGGGGTCCGCTGGAGCCAATCCCAGCCAACACAGGGCACAAGGCAGGGCAGGGTGCCAACCCACCGCAGGACACACACAAACACACCCACACACCAAGCACACACCAGGGCCAATTTAGAATCGCCATAAATCCAGTTTCCCATGGGAAATTAGTATTGTCCATGATTGTAAAACAATAACTGACTTGAAAAATACCAAGCTTATATTAAATAAAAAGTAGCCAGGATACACTTTGCTATACCTGTGTGTATGATGGGTTTTTAATACGGGGCAATAGAAACGGGCTTGTGGACACTAACACAAAGTAACTGCATCACCCTTTCATGTTAAAAATATAGCATTCTCAAACCCACTTAATCCAATTGAAGGTCACACAGGGCTGGTGCTTATCCCGGCAAAACTGGACACAATACAAGAAATTACCCTGGACAGAAACATATCAAAAGCTAATTTACCCAGATACACTAACATTCAATCAACAGCAGGCGGTACTGCACATGAGAACTTGATGGAGAATTCCCAGAATTAAAGCAAAAATTTAGTGGGTATTTCCACAAACCGTACAGCATATACATATGGACTGTAGACAATATATGTTTACATTTAAAAAGAAATGTGTATTAAGCTCATTTTAAATTGGCAGTAAGTGAGTATGGGAGTGTGCATAAGTTGGTCCTGCGATGGACTGGTGCCAAATCTAGGCTTGGTTTCTGGCTTACTCCCTATGCTCACTGATTAGTCGCTGGCCTACCACAACCCTGAACTTGATTACATCTACCTTGAAATCTTATGTAATGTTAAGAAAGCAATTTATATGTGCACACAAATGTCTAACTAATTCCCAAATGCTATGCAAAGTTGCCACTAAAGAGGTGTTTTAGCATATAAAGGACGCAATTGAATACCAAAAAAAAATTGCATTAAAGGATAAGTTTGTTATTTTTCATGTCGAAGTTATTTATTTGCAATTATTGTAAATATTAATTTTCCACATAAAATTGTGCTCTGAAGTGTACTTTTTTTCATACAGTTTAAAAATACCTTGACTCTTCTTGCAGATTACAATGGTGATAAAGGCTAATAAGCGTACTAAAGAAATAACTTTGACTTGAAAAATACCAAACTTATTCTTTAATGTTTACAAATGTGGCGCAGTGGGTAGTGTGGTTGCCTTTTGAATCTAGTGTGCTACAGGTTTATGTCCTCACCCTGTCACCATCTACATGCATTTGGCAACTTCTTCCTGTGTCTGTTTTGGTTTATATTTGGGTTCTCTGCTTTTTCAGCATCATGCCCTATATATGTGCCCTGAGGTAATCGGTGTTAATAAATATATCATTTATGGAAGTGAGCTGGAGTGTATAGTGAGATGGACTGACTTGCTCACAAAACTGCTGGGATAGCTTCAGAGCCTTGGGATCTTACGTTACATTCACACATTTGAATACTACAGTTTGTAGCCAAGATATAAAACTGGCCATCACATCCATAGGTGGCTTTAAACTTTAAACCTTCTCACAACTGTATATTCTGGTAATAGATGTCTGTTGTATCTATGAACATACTCACACATGCATGAGTGTGTTACAGATTCTGCTACATACTTGCACAAAACCTTCCTATCCTGGTCCTCTTCACCGAAGGGTGCACCTGCGAGCTTTTCATATATTTACAGCAGGAAGACACAGTTGCCAGCCATAATTCAGATACACTGTCATCATCATCATCAATGCAGCCAAATGAAAAGCAGCTTTCTTTGACGGTTCCAAACAGGGTAAGTATGAATGGCACTAAATATATCTGGCAACACAACATGACAGTGAATGGAAACACAGACTAACATTTATTACAGATTCAATCAAAACTCCTTTATATTATATCCCCAGTTGCTAAGATTCCTAAAAAAAGTTGTTTTGTATTTATAAGAAATCCATCTACATGTACTGTATACTAAAAAGAAGTTATACAAAATGGGCTATTTTATTTTGTAATTCTAATCATGTATTTGTATACAGAAAGACACATATTCCAAATATATATACTATATATTATCTGTGCTACTTGATTCTAGGCAACAGGGGAACAAAACCTGCAAGGAAGGTCCTCACCCTGAGTGAGATGCTGGCACATGAAAGAGTTAGTTGCTCTCAAAGATTATTAAGGTTAAGATGATAGAAGTTTCATGTTAAGGTAGTTCTACTCACCAATCATGGAGGTAGAATAAATGGTGAATAGCACATGCAAATTAAGAATTTCATTCTACTCTGTACGTGTTTCAATGATGACCCAATCCACCAGTCATCTAGCCATCACTATTTGGCCCTTGTCAAAGTCGCTAAGATCCTTATACTTGCCCATTATTCCTGCTTCCAACAGATCACCTTCAAGAACTGACTGTTCACTTGCTGCCTAACATATTTATATAACACGTGCCATTGTAACATAATACTGACCCCTACTCTCTTTTCTGTTTCTTTTTCCGGTTTCTTTGTGGTGGTGGCCTGCGCCACCTCCACCTACTCAAAGCTTCATGATGCTCCAACAATGATGGACGGATTAAAAGGAAGAAGTCTACGTGACCATCATCATCATCAAGCCCTTCCGTGAGAACCCTAAATCCAAAGAGGACTGTTTCATTTATGTTAGGTAGAATGCCCAGAGGGGACTGGGCGGTCTCATGGTCTGGAATCCCTACAGATTTTATTTTTTCTCCAGCCGTCTGGAGTTTTTTTTGTTTTTTCTGTCCCCCCTGGCCATTGAACCTTACTCTTATTCGATGTTAATGTTGATTTATTTTTTTATAATTATGTCTTTCATTTTTCTATTCTTTAATATGTAAAGCACTTTGAGCTACTGTTTGTATGAAAATGTGCTATATAAATAAATGTTGTTGTTGTTGTTGTAATAATCAATGGTATTTACTTCACATTGTAAACTTACTTATTTCCTAGATATCCAAAAGATATTCAAAAATTCTCATCCCATTGAGAAGGATCCAGGTAGCATCCTAAAAATCATCCTTTAACATAACAGAATCATTCATCCATTAATCCATTATCAAACTCACTTTATCCAACTTTTGACTGCTGGGACCTGAGACAATCACAGCTTTGCATACAAGGCAGCAATCAACGCCGGACAGGGTGGCAGTCTATGAGAGAGCACACTCATACACTCTGCACTTACCCTTACCCAAATTCAGATTTACCAATCACAAATTTCTTTGGAGCATGGAATCTCAACTAGAGTACAGTACCTGAAGGAAAACCCAAACAGACACAGGAAGAATGTTCAATCTCTGCACAAAAACTGACTGGGTCAAGATATGATGCCAGGACTCTGGTGCTGTGCCCCTAAATGCCGGGCCACTGTGCCATCACGTTAAACATTGTGGCCCAATGAGTTTGACTCCAAGGCCCTAGTAAAAAAATGTCTTCAAAAACGGAAAAAACATGCAGAAATGGGAGAAAACAATTACATTCTTTAAAAATTGCACACTAGCCGGCAACGGAATAAAACGGAAACGTACAACAAATGACTGAAAGGCACCTTTGTCCTTCTTTTTTGTGAGATCTGTTGAAGTTTCTGATAGAGAGGTGTTCCACTTTCATAAGGTTCAGTATTTTTTCCATTTACTGACTTTTCTGGAAACACATCCATCACATTCATGTCTCTCAAAAGCTGCAACCTGCCCTTGATGACCAAATTCTCAATCTGGGTCAGACAAGCACAGTAATGAGAAGCACACTAGACTAACTGTCAGAGAGCACCAATGACATTAGAAATAAAAAAGCAGCTTACCTTGAACAACCAACCCCACCCCCCACAATGCACCTCCTGCCAACATTGCGCTGCTTCAGCCGCTGCAGAAACAGGAAATAGTCTGAAACCTCTGGGTCATGTGCGAAATTCCAAAGGCAAAGAAAGGAAGCAGGTTTAAATTTGCTTCTCCTTTTCAAAATACAGCTTTCAAAATATAATATCAAATGCGACATTCCTAAAGCCTCACATGTCACTATTCATAACATTTAAAGATTGCAGAAGAAAGAAAAGCTTATAACTTGTTCCAGGCTCAATGGAAGCATTATAATAAAATGATACAGTGGCCAGAATAAAGAAACACCTGATCCAAGGACCCACAGGAATTGTTACATGTATATGGAGTATATGCATATTTTAAAAGAAATAAGATGTGAAAGTTAACTCCATGAAAAAAATTTCAAAGAGTAACCACAGTGTTTCAGATTAACAAACCCTCTGCTAGTTTCTCAGTGTGGAATTAAATTTGATGTGCTGTCTTTTTTCATTTTATAGATATATGCTGAAGTTTCTTTTCTCAAGATCATTTATATTCATGCAATATCCACCCAACGCTCTGGGTATTTTCTTATTTTTGTGTTAGAAAATGTAATCTTTATGTATTTAACTGAAATTTGAAGCCACCGATCAACACACATCTGCTGTATGTACCAATACCATTTAAAGGTCAAAGTTCAGTGCAGACTTTGCCTACTTACACTCAGAGTTCAATATATTAAGTAAGCAGAAACCATTATTATCTGAAACTGAACAATATCAGAAAGGAAATAGTATTAATATTCTTTATTTAATAAATAAAATAAAAATATGCTGCAAACATAACGCATTTGACAACTGTGCTCCATCTAATGATGGCTGTGAAAATTACGATTTGCATAACAATATGTACATAATTCGACCACGAGATTGGCTCCAGGGCAGTTTTAGCAGGGGGATATTGGATTTTCAGGCGGCCAATGTGTGATACAAATAAAGCTTACAGTATTTTTGTTTTCCAACAAAAATGTCTGAGAGTGTCTAAACAACACATTATGGCAAACAGAACTTAACCCTGCACAGCTCTACATGTCAGGATTGGATTGTAGCAAGCCAAACTCAGGCTGAAATGATCAAAAATATGAAAAGTGGGACTGGTGATTTTTTCTTTTCATTTGATTTTTCACTAATTTGTTGCAAGTTTATTTGTAATTTTATTACCTCTATCGAATGAGTTCATAACTGGCAAAACCAGTACAAATATTTTTCTGAGCTGCATTTTCATTTTCATTTGCCTTCTGCTGCCATATTTTTGACGTTGCTGGGTGAAACTCGACTGCAGGTATTGTGATACTTAAAAGATTGTTGCAGCGAGAAACTCTTGCTGGGTTCAGACTAGCAACACTCAGTCATAATTCAACTTCCTCAAATCTGTTTAATCCAGTTGTAGGTTGTAGAGGGCTGGAGCTGTTTACAGGATGCCCATCCATCACAGGTCCTAGTCACTTCAACATGCACATGGAGAGAGTTTAGAGTTGCCAATGAATAAACCTGCACATCTCCTGAAACGCTGGAGGAAATCTGGAGTACCAAGCACTACGTGAACATTGGGAAAATGCACAAACTCAAAACAGATGACATTCAAAGGACCGGGGCAGCAGTCCTTTCACCCGCACCACTGTGCTGTCCCAACACGTTGTAATGTAATAGTGAAAGCAAAATTCAACAGATTATTTTATAAACACTAAAGTAGCATGGACACCGACTTCATGAGTTTTCCCCTCCATTTGCTATAATACGACCAAATCACCTTAATAACATCTGGTACATTTTGCCATACGCATACTAGTCACCTGCTTTACTTCTTTTCCTAACCATGCACAATTTTTGCATCAATGGGGAAAAGTTTGTTTTATATTCACACTGCGGAGGTTTAGCAGCTATTACAGGTAAGTTTAATTGGGCTGGTGCAATTGCTGACTGCACAGAATCGGAAGGACAAAGCAAGTCCTTCCAGGCTTGTCTTAGGGTTACAGTTTCTTTATACAAGTTAGTTTCAGAACTGATATTCTCCTTTTCCACCTTGATGTGGCAGCTTTAAGAGTTCCTACTGGAATTTAGGTAAAGTGACCCAGTAGCAATTTTGCATATTTGTGCCTAGGCTGTTCTTTTTTTTAAATTATTTCATGCTGGTCATGACATTAACAAAGAAAAAGAAACATTCAAAGTGAGACCAGAAGACGTTAAAAGTAGGGGAACAGTAAAAGAAAATTTTCAAAGCAATATCAGTTCCTCACAATGTGAAAGTGCTTTGTAAAGAAATTGAGAAAATACTGAATAATCATGAATATATATAAAACACAGTGCCCTCCAAAACTAACTATGCAGGCAAGCAGCACACAAACCAGGCAAGTCAGCAAGATATGGTGTAAGTTTGGAGTATAACAACAGTCAAAATAAGATTCGATGTCAAAGGAGTGTTATGATTGGTGTTTTTCATTCATTTTATATGGAATTCCTTGAAGTGCTTTAAATAAAGTAGGCATCTATTTTGGAATTTCCATCCATCCATTACCAAACCCGCTATATCCCAACTACAGGGTCACGGGGGTCTGCTGGAGCTAATCCCAGCCAACACTGGGCGCAAGGCAGGAAACAAACCCCGGGCAGGGCACCAGCCCACCGCAGGGCACACACACACACACCAAGCACAATTTAGAATCGCCAATGCACCTAACCTGCATGTGTTTGGACTGTGGGAGGAAACCAGAGTACCCGGAGGAAACCCACGCAGACACGGAGAGAACATGCAAATTCCACACAGGGAGGACCCGGGAAGTGAACCCGGGTCTCCTAACTGTGAGGCAACTCCTGAAAAAAATTACCTGAAAAATTCAGCTCTGTTCTTTTTTATCTAGAAGGTTTTCTAAATAAGTTTTACTGTTCTGCCAAAACAACATTTTCTTTAGTTACTGGTGCCGGCATTTTGAGACGTTAGCATTGCCAGTGCTACCCATAATGCTTTGGATATGTGCAATGTGTGACATCATTCGGACAACAGTACAATGGTTACCACATGCATGTCCAGGGTATCCCAGAATGTGATTCTTGCAACAAAAGCCCTGATTAATTAACTTGCTTGTGGTCTTAAAGTCTTTAATTTTTGTTTGAAACTTAATGACGGATCGGTTAAACTTTGGTAACAATATCGCTTGACTGACTATGTCTCATTTCTTGATACTTTTTATTCTACAGTTCTCACTGTCTTCTTCTAAGTCAGTACTGAGAGAGTGGAAAAAACAAGCACCTTAGACCAAAAAAGCTTACATCTGTTTAGATTTGGAGAGTCAAAGCCTATGGCAGCAGTTGAAAATTTCTGTTTGCTACTGGTCCAAATCCAATTTGAGATTTACCCAAAGAAACTCATGATCAGGATTTATGCCATAAGATACCAGTTGGAAATGCAGACTCAAAGGGAATGAACTCTTATTCATCCATCCATTCATCTTTGAGTCTGTTTAATTCATTTTAGATTCATGGTGGTGCAGAAGCCTATCCTGGAAACATTTTTCCATCTATTTTAAACTTTAGGATCACCTAAAGTCTAATCCTTATATCTTTCAAGATGTGGGATCAAAACATACATTCTGAAACACGCTTAATCCTACTCAGGGTGAGAGGCCAGGATATGGAGAAAAATACATCCAGACATGGAAAGAACACGCATATTTCACTGAGTGTAGAGCCTGTCATTCAAACCCAGTACTCTGTGTCACCGATAAACACTTGTGGGTCAAGTAATAATTTGTCTTTTATTTATACTTAACTTAAAAGTGACATGTACAACATTGTGCTCATTTTCATATTATCAAATTTATTTTGTTGAATAGCAAAAAAATCCAACCTAAAACGTAAAAAGATTCTGTATGCAACATTATAAAATGTGAACAACGACCAGAAAAGAGGCTGGGGATGAACACTTTAAATAGCCACCTGTATGAATATAAACACACCACGGACAAATTTTACACACTGACAAATGTCATTTTTTGTTTCATAAATGCAGTCTTTTAACTGAATATGATTTATAGGCACTCAATTAGAAACACATGCATATTAACAGATTCACTAAAATGGAGAAGGGGCTTTTCAAAATGTGCCCTAACTGTGACAGTCACATGAAGTCCTTTTTAGACAGCAGACTTGTTTGGTTGGTGGTGGTTGAGAAGATCCCCCCCCTTGTATGTAAAGCGCTTTGAGTGCCTTGAAAAGCGCTATATAAATGTAATAAATTATTATTATTATTATTATTGTTTCAAAAGGCTGCATTCTTTATTCACTGATTCCTGAGATTTTTGTGCAGTCATTGAAGAAACAGTGGAACACATTGTTGTGTTAGATATGACACACAGCAGAACACTAAGGGAGAACAGCTGTTAGCATCAACACTCCACTGAAGATGGAAGAGACAGTAACCGCATGGCAGGCTGACGGCATCACATTTGGTGCAGTAAATAGTAAGAATGCAAATGTGGAGTCATCGAAAAAAAAAATTGAACCTTCCTCATCTTATTACTATTCTCTTGAATCAGGAATTGTTTTTTCAACACACTCTTCCCATGTAATGTGAATATTTTCATGTTCCAAATCTATGACAGCTGGGGTCACTGCAGCCTTTAGTTGAAATTTCATGTTTAAAATCATTTTGTAGCAGGGTTTGGATCTCCTTCCATCCATTTTCTAATCTGCTTATCAAATTCAGGCTCATGGTAGCTACAAGCACAGTAGCTACAGTCACAAGGGCAGAACCCAACTGTAGAGAGAGCATCAGCTCATCTTTGCACAGACCAGGCCCATGACTATGGAGGTATGAGACAATGAAAACTTAAAGTTAGGATATGCATATAAAATTATCAATAAACACCTTTCTTACCCATGGTCCTCCCTGTGTAGAGTTTGCATGTTCTCCCTAAGTCTGTATGGGTTTTCTCCAGCTGTTCCGATTTCCTCCCACTGTCCAAACGCAAGCAGGTTAGGTGAATTGGTGAAGCCAAAATGGCCCTAGTGTGTGCACTTGGTGTGTGTGTGTGTGTGTGTGTCTGTTCACCCAGTGATGGACTGGCGCCGTGTCCAGGGTTTGCTCCTGCTATCCTCCATCCTATGCTAGCTGGGATAGGCTCCAGTCTCCCACCTCTCCACAACCCTGGTTTGGATTATCAGGTCAGAAAATGACAAGACATAACCATTTACCTACAGACACTTTCAAAAGTAACAACGGGACTGAGATATTTTTGAAATGTGATTCATCTACCCCTTCAAACATACTCCTGTAATAAAGAGGACGCACATTTTTTTAAATGTAGTGTGAAACATTGAATTTGGCAGAGAGTAGTAAAAACCAATGTACTGCAAATGCTAACTCTGCAGCAGAATCTCTAATGTGTCTTCGTGTTTTACACAGCGGACTGAAAAAATGGCAAAGAATGCTCTTCTCATATTGTATGTTCTACCTGGTGTTCCAGATGCATTTCTATTTTGCTGAGGCAAAATTTGAAAACTTTATTAAACTTTTTGAAGCCAGCAAACAATTTGTCACACACATTACTTGCCAGAGGACACTATGTGAGAGTTAAGCGTACTGAGTGTGGTGCGTAATGGTATAATTAATTGACTCTCAAATGAATGCTGATTAAGCAGTAGACAATTGGACACTATAAAGGAGGAGAAGGAGGAGGACGAGGAGGAGGAGGAGGCTGGGAGCATGTACTGATTACAGGATGTTGCTGCACCCAACTTTAAGGGTAGCTGCAGAAATGAAGCTGGAATATGTACCACCATATGACCAAGAAAAGGACCCAGCTTTTTAGATTCTGTGGCCTGTAGTGGACGTTATGGACAGTGAATGAATAAAGGTGTTGGTAAAAGCATACATTACTTGTTTTAGCTGGTGACAAAGCACACAGATGTATATAGGTTTACATTTATTTTCAAATAAACTAAATATTGCAAAATGTGTAAGAGATAAAAATTAAGTTAGCCATTTTTTCATGAATGCCTACATTGGATAGCACAAAGGTTAGCGCCTCACAGCTCCAGTTCTCCAGCCAGTTCCCATTTATAAGTTTACATGCTCTTTCTGTGTCAGTGTGTCGATTTTCTCCAGATACTTTGCGTTCCTTCTATTCCCCTAAGATATTATGTTAATTGCTGACATGAGTGAACGTGGCTGGACAAACTTACCTCTCAACTAGGGATGGATTCTGATTCCCTACAGCTCTATTTAGAAGTGGATTAAGAGAATGAAAATATGCAAATTAAAATCTACAAAGCATAGGTTATGCTGTGTTTTATATGTTTATCATACCATTCAGAAAAACATATGGAAGGAAAATATGTCCTATGAAAAGGAGGTTGACAATTTGCTCAGCTTTACTGCCACATAGCCACTGACTTTTAAAGTAGAGCTGAATCCAAGCCAAGATGCCATCTGTCTGTTTGTTTTCCCCTGCTATCATGTGGGTTTTGTCCCAAAGTCTAAAGAAATGCAGTGAGGGTTAGCCACAAACAAAAACCTGACTACTTGTGTGCTAATAAGTGCTTTGCAACTGTCTAGCATTCTGCCCATTATGAGCTCCTTCTGTGCCCACTGCTGCCAAGATAAACGCCAGCTTTCTTGCTGTCCTGAACGAAATATTTTGATTGTGACAACTGGTGGATAGCTATGATTCAAGAAGGACTGATTTTCAAATCGGCTTATCTACATACACATTCATACTGATACACACATGCAGTGCATACTTTACTGCAATCAAAAAATCCTTAAGTAAATCTGTGGTAAATTATTCCAATGCTATCTTCAATTATTATACAATACAATACAATTTATTTTTGTATAGCCCAAAATCACACGAGAAGTGCTGCAATGAGCTTTAACAGGCCCTGCCTCTTGAGAGCCCCCCAGCCCTGACTCTCTAAAAACACAAGGAAAAACTTCCAAAAAAAAACCTATTAGGGAAAAAAATGGAAGAAACCTTGGGAAGAGCAGTTCAAAGAGAGACCCCTTTCCAGGTAGGTTAAGCGTGCAGTTGGTGTTAAAGAGAAGGGGGTCAATACAATACAATACACAAATTATGCAGTGAGGTCTGAAAAGCCTAATTTATACATAAAATCTATTGATATGTATATAAATATATTTATTGTGGACGTTCGGGGTTGCTGTTGCCCCTTGAATCCCAACAGACAGACGTCCAGGACACACGTATAAAAGCACCAAAAAGAATTTTTAATTACTTTCTTCAATAAAGTGCACAAAGCACCACACTCGCCACAATTCTCCAATAACAATACTCAATAATAATTCAATAACAATAATCCTCCACTCCCAGCAGCTTCGTCACCCAACCTCCCAACTCCGGCTCCGCTTGCTGGGTCTTCACCAGTCCTTTAAACAGTCCATGACCCGGAAGTGCTCCTCCTCTTCTTCTGGGTCAAACGCCACCTCATCCTTCCTCAAGCATCCCGTAAGTACTGTGGGTTTGCGTCCTCATGACTCCAAAGTACTTCCAGGTTGTAGGAAAAGTAGAAGTCCCCAGGTCCTTTATGAGCTCCCCCTGGCGGCACCCACGACCACCAACAGGGCTGAGAAAATGAACTCCCATGTCCCATGATGTCCTGCGGGAATCCATGGTACAGTTACCATCCACGGGAGGTGCCATCTAGTGTCCTGGGGGAAGCAGTGTCCTGGAAAGGCTGCCTTCTCCACTCTTCCCGTTTTGGGACTCCCGGCAGGATTGAGCTGCCAGCCGTCTATCACAATATATATATACTGTATATATATATACACATACGGTATATATATATATTGTGAAAAGCATGTCCCCAGACACAGACAGACAGACACCAGATTGTCCAAAATGCACACACTTTTATTAAGTCCACAATACCACAATACCAACAGTTTATCTCTCTCTCTCTTCTCTTCTCTCTCCTCCTCACAGGCTTTGTCTCCTTCCTCCCAACTCTGGCTCAACTTCTTGAGGGAGGCGGGGCCTTTTATAAAGACCCAGATAGGCTTCAGGTGTTCCGCCTAACGTCACTTCCTGGTGTGGTGGAAATGCTGTCATCCAAGGTTCCAAGCATGTCCTGGCACCCCTGGCGGACTCCAGGGAAAATATTGTCCCATTTCCGGTCCCCTGCTTCTTCCGGCATCCCGGCTGGGACATATCCCTGGGAATTTATGACCATATATATATATACTGTATATATATATATATATATATATATATATATATATATATATATATATATATACACAGTGTATATATATACTGTATGTACAGTATATATATATACATACAGAATATATATATATATATATATATATATATATATATATATATACAGTATTTAAGAAAGAAAATTTAGGGCATCCCATTTAAGTAACAGAAAATTCAAGCAAAAGAAAATTATCCTTAAGCATTACAATCCTTGTCTTCAGGCTTCAAAAAACAAAGGTAAAGTTCAGCTTCTAGCCATGAATTAGGTTCAGTTTGCTCAGGAGGTTCCCTAGTGGGTTGTTCTTGCCAAAATGACTCCTCCTTCCGGGAAACCATTGTTCTTATGATTGGGAAACTGTAAGGGGCAGAGTTGGGTGCCCTTACTGGGGCATATAGACATTGTCAAGACGACCTGCTGAAATTTAAACTGAGTATCAGAACCGGGAAAAAAAGTGATTTAAGTGACTTTGAATGTGGCATGATTGTTGGTGCGAGATGGGCTGGTCTGAGTATTTTAGGGTTTACAGAGAATGGCCCGAAAAAGGGAAAATATCCAGTGATCGGCAGTTCTCACTTTCCAGGCTCAGACAAGGTATACTGGGGTAAGATGGGACACCAAACGCTAACAGTCTCTTTTCTCTTATGTAGCTCCAAAAAGCCTTCCAGTGAGGGGCACATAAGCCATGCCCTTGATCAGCTAAACCATGCCTCTTTCAGTCAGACTCCTGGAAGATGGCAACTCAGTCTGAGGTACGTAGTCCCACATGATGGAGCTCCCTGACCCAGACCTGCTCTTGAAAGCTAAATGTTTTGAAAAGTCACAGAGGTTAGGAAGGCAACTGATATGCCTTATTTTAGTTGTACTCATTTTTGTTCCATTTTTCGGCAGCAAACAGGGTGGTCCCGGTTGGCACCCACCTTGGTTCTCCTCTTCCTCATTTGCACCGCACAACATAGACACACACGAACAAACACAGCCATAGCACATATATTGAAGTATATCACACATTTCATAAGATCAATAATGTATTGAAATAAATAGATTGATTTTAAATTACAGTAATTAAACATTTGGCTAAAGTAATTTAAAACTCAAGATTATTCATTCATTCTCTAAACTTCCCTATTTTAAAAGCAGACACAACAATGTCAAAGCAGAAACTAATCCTAAATAGAGCACAATTTCTTCACAGGGCATATTCACTTACACACCTATAAAATAATATGCATGTTATCAAATTACACTCTTTTACTTCAATCTACCCTTTATTTTGATACATTTCAATCCTATTTATATATTTCAGCATTCCAAAAAGTCTTGTGCTAGGTAAAGAAATCTGTATTTTCTGGAAAATCACATATAAAAAAGAGATTTGTTAGGTTTGTAGTTAAATGTTACACTGCAGATTCAGTACTAGCCACCAGAGGGAACATCTGCCACTGCAAATGGCATGGAGCCTAAAGTACATTTCACAAGTACTCCTTGGAAAAGATGACATGGACACATCTGTTCATTTGCCCTGGGACGTGCTAAAAAGTCTAGAGCTTTTATCATTCCCACAGAAGGCACTGTGACTTCACAGCAGTACGGTTTAATGGCCTTGGCATTGATCTTTATAACCTCAAGGCTGCTTGTTCTATTTCTGTTTCCCAACTTATCATGTAATCTTGAAAAATTCACTTAAGCTCTCTGTGTTCCAATCATTAATAAAAAATTATAAACTGTATTATTGTTCTGTATTTATAGTGTATAGTATCTTAGTATGGTACTTGCTACAGAAAGGGTTTATATAAAAACAAAAGTGTTTTGAACTAATAAGTAGGACAAAATGACATTATATTAACAAACCAGAATGAAACCTGTTTTACACGGATACCTTCATGTTGAAATGACAATGGCAAATTGTACAGATCTAAGATTTGCTAGGGCCTTTGTATTTTATTCTACAGTATATTACAGTGACAGTACTGTCATGTTCTGTAGGAAAAAGGAAGACCACATCAGATGTGTCTGTAAAATTACGCTGTAATTGCAAAAATAACAAAGAAGTATATATTCCACATAGTTTCAGTTCTATTCTTGGGTTACAACATATCACAATGAACTTTAGTAAACTATGAGAGTGGCTTAAATTGATTTTCACCCACTTTAATTAAACAAGTTAATAACAAGCTATTGTAGGAGAGTTATTAAAGCATTCAGTTCTGCTATTGCTCTTTCATTGTTTCAAACAAAAACAAATAAACAACATATTCTCTTAAGCCAATTTAAAGTAGCAGAAGGCTGAAGTCTACTTTGGAAGCACGGGGTACAAAGCAGGAACAAACAGTAGACATAATGATGGCCTGTCACTAAGCCAGCCTGGCTTGTTCTATTATCACGCATGCATGACTTGGGGACATCTTCAGAGCTTATCCACTACTGGTAACACCACTCCGTGTTGGAGGATGATGCAGTGGTTCATATCCTCTCCACTTTTTTGCACTCAGACTGGAAGAATAAAGGCTTGAGGACCTGTCACATCACATCTGCTGAAGTCAACAAACCCATGTGTCCTCTTGGAACCATCTAGAAAAATGTCACCACTAGAAGAAGTCAGTCATTCTACTCACATCTGAGAAGACATTACTTTGTAGCACTGGCTGATGAAGATTCATTATTTGTTTCATTTCTTTTTTTGGCAAAACAACTGCCAATTAAACAGGATTTCCCATCTCTGCCTCAACTCTTTACCATTGGCTTCTGTTTTTCTCACACTAATAATCTACATATAAATTTAAATAAAGTTTTCTATCATAACACTGACTGTCTGCTATTTTAAGATCCCTTGTGCTTTACTTCTGATACTGGTGTTCAATTGATCTTCTAACACATGTCAACAATTTTTTTAAGTTTCTTGTTGAGTGTAATTATGATGTTGGTAAATGGGCATATTTGCTTATTAAAGGATTCTCACATGAGTAGAGACTTTGACTTTTTTGTATTCATACTTCCTAGTTTTCAGTTACTCATTGCACAGTGGATCTGACTTGGCAGACATTTGCCATTTGGGTCCTGGTTTAAGTCTAGAATTGTATTTGGTATGTTATCAATGTATTTTTGTGGCTTATTGTGGGAAACCCAGTTTTCTGCTATAACCTGGTTAAATTTGATGAGGTTAAATGGCCAGTCCAATTTCCTCTGGTTAGAGTATCATATGTGTGTGCGGCTGTGTTTTATCCTCCCATACTGACCTCCACATTGAGATTTGGTTCATTTCTTGTGCCCATTATTACTATGTAGATATACTATGGCATGAATCTGTAAATAGATGAATGGAGGAATGTGTATACATCGCCTTTAATGATATAAAGTACATACAGTATTCTAATGTGCTAAAGTGTTTTTAACACCAAATCCATTTAAATAGTACCTTCTAAATCTGTTAAAATTATATAAAAAAAAAAAGATTCCTCGTCTAAATTTTATATAGACATCAATTCATTAGCCTGGGTCTCTCTATGCAGTACAAGTGACCTCATGGTCACCCCTCTCGATTCGCTTGTCTGTGAACACAGCGTAAAATAAATAATACAAAAACATCGTTTTTCTCAGAACAATTATTGTACCTTCTCTTGGCAGCCCAGACTGTCACATTGTCTCCTGTACAACTGGGTTGCAGGCTGACTGGACCGCTGCCAGCATCTGGCAGACTGTGACCGTGAATGTCAGCTTCACAGGAATTAGTAGCACAAAGAAGCATTTGCCTACAAACAGTCTCCCTACAAATCCATTTCTCCATGGGTGTCAGCAAATACGAATTTAGGAAAATATACAGTTTTTGGGGTATTTCTATGGAATGACTTGGATCAACAGTAGGGAATGACAGGGGCTTTTTTGTCAGTTTAGAACACTCACACTTTATTCTAAACTTGTAACTATAAAACGAAAATGTGGTTGCACTGTTTTAATTTGCCACCAAGAGGGTTTTTAAGATGGTGCTGCTCTGTAGAACTATCTAATTCTTATGCCATGTGTTTGTTTCATTTACTTTTTTTGTTGTGTGATATATATCACCAGAAATCTGTGCAGATCACCATGTTTTGGAGTGTTCAGTCTTGGATTTTGTTGTTTAAGGGGCAGCTTTGCAATACTTTATTTATTTACAGCATTAGTTAACCTTTATTAAAGATGTTAGATTTAGAGGCCACTGTTCCTTAACACTGCGGTGGGTTGGCACCCTGCCCACGATAGGTTCCTGCCTTGTGCCCTGTGTTGGCTGGGATTGGCTCCGGCAGACCCCCGTGACCCTGTATTCGGATTCAGCGGGTTAGAAAATGGATGGATGGATGGATGTTCCTTAACAACTCTACATTGATTTTTTAATTAAAAAATGTTTGACTTGAGAGACAGTTCGACTGTTCTAAGCTTATAATTGACAATGCAGCAAATCAGAAAGCACTGTTTCAAATACTGATTGTCTATTAAAGCCACTTTCAAAAATAAATGTCATACAATACAAACCCACAGAAACAAACCTTGGTGAACCTGAGCATATTCAATACAGAGAATGAAACTCCTGACAGTGTTCCAGACATATTTAACTGTTCATTAAACACTGGCATTATTCCACTTTTGTTTAAAAAAACAACTGTGCTAAATCCTTGTATCTGCCAGAAGATAGTGTAAGTAGGTGGACACCTGGTGGCACTGTTGTCCACCTTTTACCCCAACAGAAAGATGAAGGACACAGGTTAAAAGCACTCAGAAGACTTTTTAGTGAGCAGCAGTATGGCTTCATGCAAAGAAAGAGCACCACAGATGTAATGTTTGCTCTGAGGATGTTGATGGAGAAGTTTAGAGAAGGCCAGAAGACGCTGCATTGCGTCTTTGTGGACCTGCAGAAGGCATATGACAGGGTGCCTCGAGAGGAGCTATGGTATTGTATGAGGAAGTCAGGAGTGCCAGAGAAGTACGTAAGAGTTGTACAGGATATGTACGAGGGAAGTGTGACTGTGGTGAGGTCTGCGGTAGGAGCGACGGATGCATTCAAGTTGGAGGTGGGATTACATCAGGGATCGGCTCTGAGCCCTTTCTTATTTGCAATGGTGACGGACAGGCTGACAGACGAGATTAGACAGGAGTCCCCGTGGACTATGATGTTTGCTGATGATCATTGTGATCTGTAGCGATAGTAGGGAGCAGGTTAAGGAGACCCTGGAGAGGTGGAGATATGCTGTAGAGAGGAGAGGAATGAAGGTCAGTAGGAACAAGACAGAATACATGTGTGTAAATGAGAGGGAGGTCAGTGGAATGGTGAGGATGCAGGGAGTAGAGTTGGCGAAGGTGGATGAGTTTAAATACTTGGGATTAACAGTACAGAGTAATGGGGATTGTGGAAGAGAGGTGAAGAAGAGAGTGCAGACAGGGTGGAATGGGTGGAGAAGAGTGTCAGGAGTAATTTCTGATAGACGGGTATCACCAAGAGTGAAAGGGAAGGTCTACAGGACGGTAGTGAGACCAGCTATGTTATATGGGTTGGAGACGGTGGCACTGACCAGAAAGCAGGAGACAGAGCTGGAGGTGGCAGAGTAAAAGATGCTAAGATTTGCATTGGGTGTGATGAGGGTGGATAGAATTAGAAATGAGTACATTAGAGGGTCAACTCAAGATGGACGGTTGGAGACAAAGTCAGAGAGGCGAGATTGCATTGGTTTGGATATGCGTAGAGGAGAAATGCTGGGTAAATTGGGAGAAGGATGCTAAGAATAGAGCTGCCAGGGAACAGGAAAAGAGGAAGGCGTAAGTGAAGGTTTATGGATGTGGTGAGAGAGGACATGCGGGCGATGAGTGTAACAAAACAAGATGCAGAGGACAGAAAGATATAGAAGAAGATGGTCCACTGTGGCAATCCCTAATGGGAGCAGCCGAAAGAAGAAGAAGAAGACTATTGCTTCCAAAGCAGCATGGCCACAATAAGAACAATAACTAAGCACAATAAATAAACACAAATCTCTCCTCCACTCCTCCCAGCCAGCTCTGTCCACTATCTCCCAACACTGGCTTGCTTGCTGGGTCTCCACTAGTCCGCTATATATACACTCACCTAAAGGATTATTAGGAGCACCTGTTCAATTTCTCATTAATGCAATTATCTAATCAACCAATCACATGGCAGTTGCTTCAATGCATTTAGGGGTGTGGTCCTGGTCAAGACAATCTCCTGAACTCCAAACTGAATGTCAGAATGGGAAAGAAAGGTGATTTAAGCAAGTTTGAGCATGGCATGGTTGCTGGTGCCAGATGGGCCGGTCTGAGTATTTCACAATCTGCTCAGTTACTGGGATTTTCACGCACAACCATTTCTAGGGTTTACAGAGAATGGTGTGAAAAGAGAAAAACATCCAGTATGCGGCAGTCCTGTGGGCGAAAATGCCTTGTTGATGCTAGAGGTCAGAGGAGAATAGGCTGACTGATTCAAGCTGATAGAAGAGCAACTTTGACTGAAATAACCACTCGTTACAACCGAGGTATGCAGCAAAGCATTTGTGAAGCCACAACACGCACAACCTTGAGGCGGATGGGCTACAACAGCAGAAGACCCCATCGGGTACCACTCATCTCCACTACAAATAGGAAAAAGAGGCTACAATTTGCACAAGCTCACCAAAATTAGACAGTTGAAGACTGGAAAAATGTTGCCTGGTCTGATGAGTCTCGATTTCTGTTGAGACATTCAAATGGTAGAGTCAGAATTTGGCGTAAACAGAATGAGAACATGGATCCATCATGCCTTGTTACCACTGTGCAGGCTGGTGGTGGTGGTGTAATGGTGTGGGGGATGTTTTCTTGGCACACTTTAGGCCCCTTAGTGCCAATTGGGCATCGTTTAAATGCCACGGGCTACCTGAGCATTGTTTCTGACCATGTCCATCCCTTCATGACCACCATGTACCCATCCTCTGATGGCTACTTCCAGCAGGATAATGCACCATGTCACAAAGCTCGAATCATTTCAAATTGGTTTCTTGAACATGACAGTGAGTTCACTGTACTAAAATGGCCACCACAGTCACCAGATCTTAACCCAATAGAGCATCTTTGGGATGTGGTGGAACGGGAGCTTCGTGCCCTGGATGTGCATCCCACAAATCCCCATCAACTGCAGGATGCTATCCTATCAATATGGGCCAACATTTCTAAAGAATGCTTTCAGCACCTTGTTGAATCAATGCCAAGTAGAATTAAGGCAGTTCTGAAGGTGAAAGGGGGTCACACACCGTATTAGTATGGTGTTCCTAATAATCCTTTAGGTGAGTGTAAATTTTGACACGGAAGTGATTTTGCTCTTCCTCCCACGTGACTTGCCAGCACTTCCGGGTCAGATGGAGAATCCCAAAGTCTTTAATCAGTCCGGAAGTACTGTGGGGCTTCCGTCCTCATGACTTCCAAACACTTCCGGGCTGCAAGGGAAGCATGACTCCACAGGTCCTTTCATAGCTTCCCCTGGCGGCACCCAACAGGGCTGAGAAACCGGACTCCAAGTCAGAGGATGCCCTGCAGGAATCCAGGGCACCGCTACACTCCAGAGGAGCTGCCATCTAGCGTTTTGGGGGAGGCAGTGTCCTAAAAAAGCTGCCTACCCCCATCCTTCCACTTCAGGGGCGTCCCAGCCGGGATAAGCTGCCGGATATCTGTCACAATAGATACTTACTTGAATAAAAACTAATTTCTGGTTAAATATCAGTCAGTCTTTAGATCGAATCATGGCACAGAAATTGCTCTGATTAAAGTCATTAATGACCTATGGCTTAATGCAAACAGCACACCACTTCTTGTTCCCTTAGATTTGAGCTCAGCATTTGATACCATACAACGCAGTATTCGTGTTGACCACCTCAGTCCTTCTGGTAGTGTCTTGAACTTGTTTCAACGTTGCATAACAGAAAGAAAATTCTTCATAAGTTGTGGATTTTGTACAGTATGTAACAGACTCACAAAAGTACATACACTGTGTCGTAGGAATCTATTCTGGGCCTGCTGTTATTCCCACTCTACATCTTCCCATTAGGGAAGATTATTTGTAAAACATACAGGGAACCTCAACAGCTATGCATACGACACATAGCTTTACCTGTCTGGAGTGCTCTATGACCATAAGTCTCTGAATCCTCAGTGTCTTACTAGCATTACAGAATGGATGAGTATTAATTTCCTTGAATTAAATAAAGAAAAAAAACGAATTTTTGTTAGTGGCAGGAATCAAAAAGTGAGGGTCTCAGAAATAAACTTGATAGTCTGAGTTTACAAATCAAGCCACAAGTAACGAATTTAGGTGTTATTGAGTTCTTGGGAACAAAGTTCAGGTTACATATTAACCATATTACCAGTTACTATTCCAAGAGTTTGAGCACTTATAACATGCCAAGTGTGAACTTATAACATGCTTTGTATCCCGGCCAATACCCCCAGGCCGCCAGAGGGAGCCCTCACAGCGGCATGGAAGGTCTCCGAATTCCAGCGGAGCCTCATGGACATTGTAGATTTTATGGACAGCCCTGCTGGATACCATGGGGGCCACCAGGATGGACATTGTAGATTTTATGGACAGCCCTGCTGGATACCATGGGGGCCACCAGGAGCCGCTGTAGGGAGGCTTGGGGAGTGTTATTTGCCCTATGCCCTGGAAGTACTTCCAAGTCATATGAACAGAAGGAAGGATGTACTTCCGGGGTGAGAAAAAAGGACTTTTATCTGACCCAGAAGTGATAAGGAATTATGGACCGAAGGATGAGAAACACTCCCGGGTCAGGAACTATACAAGGACTATGGGAGCTCCCAGACGGGGAGCCGAGCTGGGTGGTAGGAGGGCAACACGTCTGGGAGTGGAGGATTGTGCTTTATTGGATTGATTATTGTTTGGTTAATGAATAGTGTAGAGTGGAGGGTGTTTGGTGCACATAATTATCATAATAAAACAAAGAATAATTGCACTTTTACCTGGTGTCTGGCGTGGTACCTGAGGGTTCAAGGGAGCGATAGCGCCTCCTACTGCTACACAAGGTGCAGGAAAAGTAGTACATACTTTTTTTTAGCAGTCTAGATTTTTCCAATTAACTCATAACAAGACTACCTAAGAAAGACAAATGGGCTGTAGCTAGTTCAAATTCAGCAGCAAGAATCTAACCCATGCATTTTATGTGCTCCACTAACACATGTAATCATCTTCTTTTACAATTGTTATTTATGAATATAATTCATCATTACAAAAATGACAAAAATGTGAAATGTAGTCAGAATAAACCCACTAATTGCTGAACTGCATGAACTGTAGGTCTCCTGGGTTAGCACTGGATTCATCCACCCAAGCCATCTCTTTCCAGTACTCATGCTAGTACCTTTGTCTATGGTCCTCCCAGGGAAATCCAGCTCACATAAGGTGTATACTGCCACCAGCAGAACTGTGTTCCTGTAATAGTGTGGAATATGTGCTGCTGCCACTGTGGTTCTCTCTCACCTTGCCATGCTCTTTGGCAACCTAGCACTAAACTTCCATGCATTTATAGTAATAAGAAAACCTCTGTGTACCACCCATGTCTAAACCAAAAATGCCTGAAGGAACTATTTATCAAAATAATTTGTTTATTGATAATAAAACAGAACATTAAACATGGCTAAACAGTGGGAGAAGACAATGGGATGGATCAGTAAACATAAAGGACCTCTCAGTGATCACTTGCCTTGCTATAGTGGTAATTTTAAATAAACTCTCTTATCATCTCACAAAATCACTGGACACACTAAATCCCTGCCAGTTCTGCTATTGCCCAAGATCAGTTCAAATTCTACATTTAAGTGCAGATCATCTGGCTCTATACTCTATTCAGGTCCCTATGTCCGTACCAGGATTCTTTTTGGGCTCATGGATGTTTCCAATAATTCCTATACCCTTTTCTTGAAAACTCCTTCTTGTGGTTATCTAAGGTTTTATGAGAGGCTCTCAGTAACTATTTTTGTTTGTTAAGCTGTAGCTGATTCTTCCCTAATTCAAAATGCAGACAGGTCACCTCATCAATGTTAACTTCAACACTATTTTCAAAGAATTTATTTTATAATACTATCCTCTCCCCATTTACAAAACTTTATTTCCCTAATCCTATGAAAGAGATTATCTCCAGGTCAGTGGCAGCTACTGGTAAGCATGGAGGCTAATCCACCTGCAGGCATGCTCTAAAATGACCTGCTTAAAGGAGACATGCGTACTGCTCACTCTTATAAAAACATTTCCTTCTCTGAAAAATGTAGCATCTAAATAAAGACAGACATGTGTAGTGCTGCTCTTTTGACATTCATAACGATAAAAAGTATTTAAAGTAAATCATTTTATCATATAGAGAGGTTTCTTGAACACTTTGCCAAGTGGTAGCGTACACAGCAGTACAGCAGATGTAACAAGGCTGTAGTACTGTATGTTCATGTGAAGGATGGAATATAAGCAGGTCACATAATGAGTCAGCAGCAGCTGAGCTGGGATTTAATCAGGAAATATCCAGCTTCTAAGCAACTTATTTTATCATCCTCCAAGACGGTGCTCTATCTCTGGATGCAGTGTTACACCAGTGAGTTGACAAGCTATGCAAAATTAAATTAATAAAATTTATCAGTGAAAACTATCTACCATCAGATGTACAAATAACACTCCAGTTTTATAAGGTTATTGATTACTTCTATTTGTCTGTCAATTTGCAGAAATGCTACGATCATTATGCAATCACACTGCTTTTTCATTACTCTGATCACTGATGTTGTTAGCACATTTATATTACACAGTTCAAATTTGGGGTGTCACAATACCACAATATTTGTACCAGATACCAATACCAGTGGAATTTTACAATACTTGTAACCTATTCAATAACATGACAAAAGAAGAAATCTCATTTACCAGCTTTTTCATCAAAAGAACCTGCATTATCCACGTTAGCAACATTGTATCTTTTTCTGTAATAAAATATCAAATATATAAATATTAAGAGTAACAACAGCTTAAAACAGTGGCATATGAATCAAGTAATTGCCAAGCTATCATTTAAGCAAACTAGTGTTGGCATTCACAAATATCCAAAAAGACTGGAATGTAATTTGTGATAGACATGGGAATTAATTCAAGTATAACACTAACTTGAGGGGATGTTAAATTCTCTTTGTTCAGCATAGGGCTTATAAAGAATGGCATCATTTTGGACTGCCTGGTATATCTTACCATGCACACATTGCAATTTTATTCTATGAATGGGAAGTCTGAAACTCAAAAGTTCACCTTATGAGAAGGATTTAGGAGTTGTAATAGACTCTACATTATCAACTTCCAGACAATGTTCAGAAGCCATTAAGAAGGCTAACAGAATGCTAGACTGAAGATGATACAGAATGCAGCTGTCTGTTTTGTATTTAACCAGCGGGCACGTGTCACTCCTCTTATCAAGTCTGTACATTGGCCCCCTGTAGCAGCATCCATTAAATTCAAATCCCTGATGCTTGTCTACAGAGCAGCCAGTGGGTCACCACCTGAGTATATGGAGACACTAGTGAGGTGCTATGCTTCTTCTCACACCCTCAGGTCTGCCAGGGAACAGCATCTGGTGATGCCACCTCTACATGGCTTCAAGCCTCAATCCCGACTCTTTTCCTGTGTGGTTCCGTGTTGGTGGAACGGGCTGCCCACTTTCACCTATACTGCTCATTCTCTTAAAAAAAAACTTTGCGCAGTGATACTTTATAGTATTGGTTATTTGGTTAAGTTTATTTGCTTTATTGATTGTAATCTATGATTCTAAATGTATGAGTTATATATCTTCACTTGTAGCAATCAATGTTATGTGTCCTATTATACTTGCTGAACAAACAGGCTCTAGCCTAATGTTCATCCATTGTTTACCTCTTTTGTTTGTTGCTCTGCAAAAAAGTGTCTGCTGAGCAAATTAATGTAAATGAAAATATGGCACAATGTGTCGAGTACAAGTCCAAGGAGGTCATGCTCTAGCTTTATAATGTACTGGTGAGGTCTCATCTAGAGTACTGTGTGCAGTTTTGATTTCCAGGCTACAAAAAGGACATAGCAGCGCTAGAAAAGGTCCACAGGAGAGCGACTAGGCTGATTCCAGGGCTACAGGGGTAGAATTATGAGGAAAGATTAAAAGAGCTGAGCATATACAGTTTAAGCAAAAGAAAATTAAGAGGTGACATGATTTAAGTGTTTAAAATTATGAAGGGAATTAGTATAATGGATCGAGAATGTTGTGTTAACATGAGTTCATCAAGAACACAGGGGAACAGTAATGGGGAAATTTTATAAAAAACATTAGGAAGTTTATCTTTACACAGAGAACCATAGACATTTGGAATAAGCTAGTGTGGTAGATAGTAGAACTTTAGGGACTTTTAAAACTAAATGTAATAGATTTTTAGAAGAATCAAGTGGACAGAACTGGTGAGCTTCATTGGGCTGAATAGCCTGTTCTTGTCTAGATTGTTCTAATGTTCTAATGAATGTTTCTCTCCTGTAACTGAAAAATACTGCATCATTGCTTGGTAAAAAAAACTTACTAAAGATTAAAATTTTATGGATGAGCCAAATCAATTTCAATTTCAAATGTCACTATCTCCTGGTGCTTCAGTTTTCCAAATCTCCCCCTCTTTTTTTACGTGTCCAAACTTTAAAGCTTCCTGTGTGAAATCAGACTTGTCAGTTTTACAATAATCCATTATTGAAGAACTCTTAGAAAGTAGCCTTTATTGTGTTATTTTCAAAGTAATTATGAGAAATTAGACTTTGTTATCACCCAGCCTGTGTAAAAATCCAGAATTACAAGATTAATTGTACTTAAATTACTTTACATTTGCCAACATACCAAATACAGCATATGTGTTTTCACTTTGTTTTTCACATTAGGGGTTACACTCATGAAGATTAGTTTGCCTTCAAAAAACAAATGACTGAGTCAAATTTAATGTTTGTACACTTGTATTCAATATAGTGTTTTATCCACTGCTATAATTGTGTGTCTCTGTGATGCATTTCCATTAACACAATACATGCATTTTGTGCTTCGAAGCACTGGAAGACTAAATGAGGTTAATTTTGCTATTAACAGGAGGAGTAGTTCATTTCATCACTACAAATCAAAAAGACATTTTGCATGTAATTTGTCTCAATTTTATTTTTGTGCTAGATCCGTTGTTAGCTTTGCAAGTGTTCATTTTCCTCACATAATCCACAGTCATATACACATAATTGTGGATGCATGCGAGGTTTTCTCGAGCTACTCTGACCCTGATCCTTATACGCCACATAGAAAATTGACAGATGCTTGGACAAACATTTGTAGATGTTCAATCACAGTATGAATGCAAACTGTGTAAGGCACGGTGTAAAAAAAAATCTTACACTCAACAAAATTAACAATTTCAATTCATATCTAATTGGTCATTGTACTCTCAAACTAATGTATTTCTGACTAACTCAATAATGGGAGAAAAGTATTTTTAACAAAAGGCTATGTTTGTGTTTTGCCTTTTTTGTTAAAATGATAAGCATGATCCCGGCCATCATGTGTTGAAATTCTCCTCCCGCAAACACAAAGCATTTCCAGACATGACTTCCTCTGTTTTTCTTTTCAAGATGTGTTAATGTGGTGCTGTAGCACTGTGAGCCATCTTATCATTTTCATGTGTAGTTTTTATGCAAGCTTTTATCTCATATAACTGAGTCTTCCAGAGTAATTTGTCTACCTGCACTCACTCATCAGTGTGGTACTGACTGTCACAGGTGACTGCCTACACTGTAAAAAAGTTAGCACCGTTATTTTTAGGGCATTTTGGTATCAATTTGGTACTGAAGTATCGGTTCTTGTGATATATCTAGTCCAACTTTACAAACGACAAAATTAACATCAGGACTCACTTTAGGAGACAACACATAAATGCTTACTGAGTGCCACTAAGCTGACATGTCAGGTCTTCTTGATGGTTACTTGATGATTTCTTCAATTGCTAAAAATACATTTCTAAAAAACATTTCAAACAAATTCTGCAGAAACTTTGTATCCCCAAAAATTTATTTGAAACAACTCTCTGAAAAATATACTCCAAGAGTCACAGATAGATGTTCAGAAACATCGCAAAATGCTTCAAATTAAACTTACGGTCATGTTCATTTTCTATAAATTTATTTGTTAAAATCTTCAAAAGTCAATCTTTAGAGTGAATAAAAGGCAGACATTTTATAATAAACTGTAATTTCCCATAAACCGAATTGGTTCAGCATCAATAGGATTTCTATCATTACAGGATTCTAGTAATAGAAGTGCCAAGTTAGTTGGATACAATGAGGCTATTAGAAATAAACTGGATACATTAGGATTAAAAGTCAAGACGGAGGTAAAAAGCTTAGGGGTGATTGTTGACTGTAATCTGAATTTTAAATCACATATTAATCAGATCACTAGGACAGCATTTTTTCACTTAAGAAACATAAGTAAAGTTAGACTGCTTATATCACTGAAAGATGCTGAGAAATTAGTTTACGCGTTTGTTTTCAGTCGACTAGATTGCTGTAACGCACTCCTCTCAGGACTACCCAAAACAGACATAAATCATTTGCAATGAGTGCAGAATGCAGCTGCTAGAATCCTAACTAGGAAAAGAAAATCCGAACACATTTCTCCAGTTTTGATGTCACTACACTGGTTACCTGTGTCATTCAGAATTGACTTTAAAATTCTGCTTATGGTTTATAAAGCCTTAAATAATCTTGCTCCATCTTATATATCGGAATGTCTGACACCTTATATTCCAAATCGTAACCTCAGATCCTCAAATGAGTGTCTCCTTATAATTCCAAGAACAAAACTTAAAAGAAGTGGTGAGGCGGCCTTCTGCTGCTATGCACCTAAAATCTGGAATAGCCTGCCAATAGGAATTCGCCAGGCTGATACAGTAGAGCACTTTAAAACACTGCTGAAAACACATTACTTTAACATGGCCTTTTTATAACTTCAATTTAACTTAATTTAACTTAATCCTGATACTCTATATGTTCAATCTCCTCAAAATAACTATTCATGGTGGCTCTAAAATCGGTACTGACCCCTACTCTCTTTTCTGTTTCTTTTTCCGGTATCTTTGTGGTGGTGGCCTGCGCCACCTCCACCTACTCAAAGCTTCATGATGCTCTAACAATGATGGACGGATTAAAAGGCAGAAGTCTACGTGACCATCATCATCATCAAGCCCTTCCGTGAGAATCCTAAATCCAAAGAGGACTGTTTCATTTATGTTAGGTAGAATGCCCAGAGGGGACTGGGCGGTATCATGGTCTGGAATCCCTACAGATTTTATTTTTTCTCCAGCCGTCTGGAGTTTTTTTGTTTTTTCTGTCCCCTGGCCATTGAACCTTACTCTTATTCGATGTTAATGTTGATTTATTTTGTTTTATAATTGTGTCTTTCATTTTTCTATTCTTTAATATGTAAAGCACTTTGAGCTACTGTTTGTATGAAAATGTGCTATATAAATAAATGTTGTTGTTGTTGTTGTTAAGTTGAATTGTGATCAGTTAATCTATTTAAGAGTTAAGCATGCCATAGAGACACAAACATGGATAAAAGTGACCAGACAGGCACAATCAGACAGACAGACAGGTGTCATGTCAGAGAAGTTCAGAGATCTATAAAATAAATAAAACCACCAAAAACTCAAAGCTGAAATTCTGTCTTGTTACTATAAAACATTTTGAGAAAGGAAAAATCATGTTCACCAGCACTTCTAAAGCATCATATCACGCTCTGACCAGTGCTGACTCCACTATACATATCGCACGTTCTGCCATAAAGCTGAATTGTATGCGTTTTATTGTTTCATCATATGTCACATTTAAAATCCTCTGATAAAGAACAATACAGGAATGCTTTTTATGGGTAACATAGCATAAAATAAAGATAAATCATTGACAGTATCGTAAATAACTGATTCTGGCTACCAATACTCTTTGTATGTTCTACCTTTGCTTCAGAAACATAAACCCTTAAATACAATTATCACCAATTCAATATACTTTACATAAGAAAGCATTGCATAATAGAAATAAACTGCCTAAGGGATCTCTCATAGAACATAGTATCCATGATGAAAAAAAACACCTCGCTTCCATTTCCATTCTTGTTAACTGCATTCAGTGTATACCCAACCTGAATAGAAGTACCTAAACATACTTAAGGTAAAGTTTTGTTCACCTAAATACTGAAAACATACAGCTCTCTGGATGCCTACCTGGGCACTCCTCTGAGGTATCTGGCTGTGCCTGGTGTGGGTCGACTTCAGAAGGTCCAGAAGCCATAATATCAGAGTCACTAAAAGGCAAAAGAAGACATTGTGTGTTTTCTCTCACTTATAAGCATGGACATAGCATTTACAAAAACACTTTAGTTTGACTCTGGAAACATTTCAAGGCTGGGTTTATGTGTCAGATTATCTGACAAGATTAAATGTTTCACTATTGATAAATGTAATACCCAAGGAAATCTTATTTGCTATTAGGCTTCAGTGCAGAAGAATTCCTACGTAAACAGTATTCTAAGAGCTTAAAATGTTGCATCACTCCTGTTGCTAATACTATGGGCACAGCATGACTTTTTCAAAACTCCAGGGTTTTTTTAAAAAAGAACATTATTTGCTTACCATGTATAAAGTATTCTTAAACCTACAGGTTTGACTACTCATGTGAAGCTGAAAGCTGTAGGATGGTGGGACAGGTTACATTATTTGATATCATATCCCCTGCAAGTATCAACTTCCCAAAATTTGAAAAACATGAGATTAAGGAAGAGTTGTGCTTTAATCTTTGAAATGATCCTTTGTATTTCTACAGGAGTGAAAAGAGCACAGGAAGATATGAACTTCTAAAATACAATATACTGTAGCTTTCTAGGAAAAGCCATGACTAAAAACAGACACCTTCAGCAGCATGTGTTTCACTTGAATTGGGAAATCTGACAAAAATTTGCTAGAATGAGTTACGCTTTTTTGCTGTCAGCACTTAACTATAAAACCACATAATGCAAACAGATGTTTAGAACAATAAATAGTTCACACAGTAACATTTACTATGAGTTAAAGTGGGCATCAGCACAAGTCAGAATGCTAATCATCTAAAAACATCTAATGTCTGACTTACTATACAAAGCCAGTAGTACTAGGTTGTTGTACCGTGTTAGCCATTATGAATGTAGAGAAAGCCAAGCAAAATGACACCTTTTATTGGCTAACTAAGAAGATTACAATATGCAAGCTTTCGAGGCAACTCAGGCCCTTCTTCAGGCAGGGGCCTGAGTTGCCTCAACTTGCATATTGTAATCTTCTTAGTTAGCCAATAAAAGGTGTCATTTTGTTGGCTTTTCTATACAAAGCCATAAAATGGAAATTCTCAGACTACAGGTTTATAGGCTCCTGAAAAGATTCTTTAAGAGAAATACTAAAATTAATCAGTAAAACCTTGACTAATGAAGTGCTGCAAGCCCTATTCTTTATCCCTTATATACCATTATTATGGGAGGTATTTTCTGTAAAAAAGGAAATGAAAATTAAAATTATAAAATAAAAATGCAATCTCTCTTTTGCAAATTAATTTTCAATGTCAGCGCGCAAGAATGCTACAAAAAAGTAAAAGTAAAATGAAATAACAACATTTGCAAATTTATTTTTAAAGTCTACGTGTAAGAATGTTGCAAAAATTACAAGTAAAATGAGGTAACTGCATTTGCAATTTCACTTTCAGCCTGAAGAGCAATGAAGCTGTAAAAATGAAAAGTAAAATAAAATAAGCACTAGTGGTGCCAGCTGCCCATTGAATCTTCATTTTATACTTTGCATTTTCATTTTCATGTTCTCAACATGCAAATAGTGTGAGTCAATGGGCGGGGCTTTTCATCTCAATTTCCCACAATTCTTTGTCAATCGTAACTGTAGCCACTTCGATTGACACAATACCTTTCACTTTGACTGTGTCTGAGTCACAAAATATCACAAAAAACAAAAATACAAAGAATCCTGTTTTCACTTCAGTAAAAATAAACATAAGTTACGATGTAATAAAGGGTAATTTTTGACATTTTAAATAGTGTTATTTAATAGCACATTAATTACTTCAGAACTACAATCAATTATGTGAATTATGAGACAGTTTTGCTGTATAACTCACAGTACAGAGGTGAAAAGACCAAAATTACGCGAATGAAACACAGTTGCCATGATAAGTATTCTATCGATTGATGTAGCCAAATGTAGGACAAAGAACAAAGAATTTTGGGAAATCAACCCGCACTATTTGTATGTTGAGAGCTTGAAAATGTAAATGCAAAGTGAAAAATGAAAATTTAATGAGCAGCAGGTGGCACCAGTGTTTATTTGCATTTTACTTGTCATTTTTGCAGCTTTCTTCCACACAGACTTTGAAAATGAAATTGCAAAAAAGAGATTGCATTTTCATTTTAAAATTTTAATTTTCATTTCCTTTTTTGCAGAGAGTACCTCCCACTCTTGTCACTCCAATGTCTGTAGCATCTCCTTTATTTAGGAGTTTTTGTTTTTAGCATTTTAATAATCAAACCTAATCTCTTATTTTTTTAAAAACTATATAGGTTGCTGCAACCACATCCTTAACTAATCAATTGTGAATATTTAGATTATATACTAATCATATACTATCAATATACACTCACCAAACAAATTATTAAGAACACCTTTATACCTGTTTATTCATGCAATTATCTAATCAGCCAAACATGTGGCAACATTGCATAAAATCACGCAGATACAGGTCAAGATCTTCAGTTAATATTCACATGGGACACCTGAATGGGCCAAAATGCAATCTCAGTGATTTTGACCAAGGCATGATTGTTGGTACCAGACGGGCTGCTTTGATTATTTCTGTAAATGGTGATCTTCTGTGATTTTCACACACTACAATCTCTATAAACAAAAAACAACCGGTATGTGGGAGTTCTGCAAATGGAAACACCTTGCTTAGGAGAAAGGGCAGAGGAGAATCACCAGATTGGTTCAACCTGACAGAAAGGCCAAGTTAAATTAGAACACACAACGCATCAAACTTTGAGGCATCAGGTTCCACTCCTGTCAGCCAAGAACAAAAACATGAGGCTGTAGTGGACAGAGGCTCACCAAAATTGGACAGCTGAAGGCTAGAAAAATGTAGCCTGGTCTGATGAATCTCAAGTGCTGCCGAAGTATACAGATGGTAGAGTCAGAGTTTGGCCCACGCAGCATGACTCCAAATACCCAACCTGCCTTGAGTTAATAATACAGGCTTGTGGTGGTGGTGGTGTAATGGTGTAGGGAATGCTATCTTAGCACACTTTTAGCCCTTTAATACTGTCACACACGTGCGAGTAGGAGGCAGCTAAAGGGCCTGAGTAAGTGTAATGAAACATCTGACCAGGAGGTGGCGGAGTGCGCTGACTGCCTTTCTCAGTTCCCTACAGACCTTTCCCAGGAAATCCTGCAAGGTTCTGGCGCCTCAGAAGACGTCACTTCCGAAGCCGGCCCCTTTTGCTGACATGACTTCCGAAGCCGGCCCCTTTGCTGACATCGCTTCTGAAGCCGGCCCTTTTGCTGATGTCACTTCCGAAGCCGGCCCCTTTGCTGCCATCACTTCCGAAGCCGGCCCCTTTGCTGACATCACTTCTGGTTCCGGCCATTTTGATGACATCAGTTCCTCTCCAGGCCTTTAAAGACTCCATCTTGGGCTACTATAGCCAGTTCTAGTTTGGACTCTGTGAAATGCACTTGAGATTTATGATACAACAAACCCTTTGGCAGCTGGGAAAAACAATATTTGGGTGGCTGCCCCAAACCTTTATGATGTCTTTGGCATATTATTATTACAATGCCAATCAATTATCTCTTGAATGGTATGGCCTTTGCGTGTATTTTTCAAGTACTCCTTTAGCCACAGGACCCTGTGACATCATTCAGAAGCCTGTAGAAACAGAACTGACTGGAACTTATTGACGTGCAGTAAAAACCAGCAAATGTTACAATGAAATCTAATAATAAAAATTAATTGTGTACACACATTTTACAACACAACAGGACATGGAACCTAATAAAAAAATGAATGGCATTCAAGAGTACTGAACATCAACATCACTTTCATCTTTAACTTTCTATACCTTCGTGACTATCGACTTTAGCCACAGACCCCTAAATAACATCACAGGGTCCTGTGGCTAAAGACCCTTTTGGAAAATAAACTATGGAATACAGTTCCACAACATTAACTATAGTGTTAAAGGGATACACCACCCAAAATTTATATTTTTTATATGTTACTTACTTCATGTAACTTGTAATGTAAATTTGTCAGTAAATTTGTACTGTAAATTTGTCGGTAAATTTTAATCTCATGTTTTAATGCAGAACGAGAGAAAGCAGGACTCTTGGCCAAGGAATGAGGAAATGCAGGTCTTTAATTCAAAAACAGAGAATTATAGCAATTTGCCTTGCCTGTTTACATTTTGTGTTAATTATCCTCGAAGTAAGTATCAACGTTTTAGTAAAAAATGCACGTATTTTGCATGTTTTGAGCATACAACTGGATAACAGAAATATGCATTATGCGACATGGTTACAGACAGAATGTTTTTCATTTTTATCATGGACACTTTTTACATTTTTTGCCAGCAGACAGACCAGGGGCCTCATGTATAAACGGTGCATACGCACAAAAATGTTACGTAAGTCTGTTTCCACATGTATAAAACATAAACTTGGCGTAAAGCACATTTCCATGGTAGCTCATACCCTGATGTATGCAAGTTCTGCGCTCGGTTTTGTAACAATATAATGGTCCATGGAATGGCCAAACTATTCCAAATACCATAGCAGCTTTAGCGTTGTTACTTTCACTGCACCTTCTTTTTCTTTTTTTCAGCAGCTCCCGTTAGGGGTTGCCACAGCGGATCACCTTTTTCCATATTACTCTCACTGCACCACTTGGAGCAGCTGATTGGAAAGAGAATAACCGATATACAGCATCAAGCACACGCTGCCTCAGCCACGTTGCCTATTTGAACTATTTATTTGGTTTGTACAATGCTATATACTGTATCCCCTGCCGTTCTTTCTTATATTCTGTTAGTGCCTTGAGCATGGGAAAGGTGCTATATAAATAAAATGTACTATTATTATTATTATTATTATTATTATTATTATTATTACCGACCTCGCGGTTCAGAAACAGTTTCATCCCAAGAACTATAAACGCACTCAATCAGTCCATCAAGTGCTCCTTGTAGATCTGTTTGTTCTTATTAGTACAATCACCTCACTGAAAACTTGCACTACAGTTATAATATTGCACAACCTGAGCCACTTTATAAAGCGCGTATTTGCATATTATAACAATATCATTTTTAAGATGAAATGCAGCAAAATATGTTTACTACTTTTTACTACTTGGACATTAAATATTGTTCTTTATTGGTATGCTGCTACTGGAGAATGTGAATTTCCCCTTGGGATTAATAAAGTATCTATCTATCTATCTATCTATCTATCTATCTATCTATCTATCTATCTATCTATCTATCTATTATATTATACAGATAAAACAATTTAAATAATCTATATTGTTAATAATTAAACATGTGAGGACACAATGTCATTGCGTAGCAAGGATCTGGCGCTCACTTGACGGATTGTTCCTGCCTCGCACTGTATGCTTGCTGCGACTGGTGTGACACTGGAGGGATAAAATAATTAAACTTGTACTAGGAAGATATTTCAATGTTCCTTAAAAGTTTTGAAGAATCTGCGTTCTAAGCTTACAGATGGCTTAACGTCTATTACAGAGCTGATTGTGTGGCGATTGGGTATTTGGAGAAAGAAAAGTAAGGACAGGAATTGGGGGTTAGTACGTTTGAAATAGACAGTACTGCTACAATAAAGTATTTCATCGAAGGTCGCGCACAATCACTGCGCCACTGTATCCCATGTGTAATAACATGTTTTAACTCCTATCATCATGAAAATTGGATCAAGTATACATCTCAGCATTTTAATTATTCAGAGTGCTGTAATAATGTGAATGCAATGGATTCTGTGTCCTGTCAGAGGAAGAGAAAGCCCAGAAGCAAGAAGTGATTCACACACATAGAGCATACAGTAATCCCTCCTCGATCGCGGGGGTTGCGTTCCAGACCCCCAATAGGTGAAAATCCGCAAAGTAGAAACCATATGTTTGTATGGTTATTTTTATATATTTTAAGCCCTTATAAACTCTCCCACACTGTTAACATGATTAGAGCCCTCTAGACATGAAATAACACCCTTTAGTCAAAAGTTTAAACTGTGCTCCATGACAAGACTGAGATGGCAGTTCTTTCTCACAATTAAAAGAATGCAAACATATCTTCTCTTCAAAGGAATGCCGTCAGGAGCAGAAAATGTCAGAGAGAGCGCTCGCTAAGAAAAGCAAACAATCAAAAAATCAATACGTGCTTTTAAGTATGCAGAAGCACCGCGATAAAGTGGCATTTTGTAGAGGAGCGTCCGTATCTTCTAGGCAAATAGCCCCTCTGCTCACACACCCTCCGTCAGGCAGAGAAAGTGAGAGAGATAGAGAAAAGCAAACAATCAAGCACCGCGCGGAAAGCATATCTTATATCATTGAGGAGTTTTAGTTAATATGTAATACATGCTCTGATTGGGTAGCTTCTAAGCCATCCGCCAATAGTGTCCCTTGTATGAAATCAACTGGGCAAATAAACTGAGGAAGCATGTACCATAAATTAAAAGACCCATTGTCCACAGAAAGCCGCGAAACAGCAAAAAATCCGTGATATATATTTAGATGTGCTTACATTTAAAATCCGCGATAGAGTGAAGCCACAAAAGTCGAAGCGCGATATAGCGAGGGATTACTGTATACTGTAGAAGATCAAATAAAAAACAAAGCATTTAACATGCTACTTTAGTTACGATGGGATTTGAGAAACTCGTAAATTAAACGATTTTAAGATGAAGTTTATGATGTTCTACTTTAATGACAAAATAAACTTTGTGATTTAAGTGAAAATTTCGAAATTAAAGTTGACATTTCATGCTTTTTTTCCCGCTGTGTGCCTATTTTCTTTTCTCTGTACCCTAATAAGCTTTCATATGACACTTAGACAGTGGGCTACAGCTTGCCTTTTCACAGCGACTTTGATACCTGACAACTTCTTTTTTATTTCGGGCACTTTGCGACTTTGTGAACTTGAGCTTTCCAGTTTCTCCGACACTCTATGTCACTCAATCAACTTCCTTTTGTTGTTTATATCACTGTTTAAACCAACAAATAGTACGTTTTTCTTTGCCTCCACTTGGTATTTGCTGAACTTCGTCTGCTTCCCCCCATGCTTTTGCCATTGCCTTTTCACAGAACGTTGAGCTTAAGGGCTATTTATATTAATTTGCATATTCAAAGAGGTGTAATTCTGAGAGGTGTTGGGACGGGATAGCAGGCGCGTGCACGTGCGTTAATTTTCACGCTGACCGGGATTTATGGAGCGGAAGAACATGGAAGTTGGCTTTCGCACAAATTTATGCATCTGGATTTTTTTGTGCGTAAGCACATTTCCAGTTTTGTCCGTATGCCATGTTATAGTCATGCCCTATGTGAATTCTATGCACAACGTTATGCATGAGGCCCCAGGTCACCATTATGTTCCCTTGTATTATAAATTGTTTTCTCTCATTTTGCATGAAAACATGAGTTTATTTTTTTTCTTTGCCACGACTGCAAAGTACATGGGGTAAGTAACATATAAAAACATTTTTCTGTGGAGCATTTCTTTACCACTGATTTTATTTTGATGTTATTAAATGCAATAATTTTACTTAAAAATGAAGCTATTTTATATCTATCCATCCATCCATTATCCAACCCTTTATATCCTAACTACAGGGTCACAGGGGTCTGCTGGAGCCAAACCCAGCCAACACAGGGCGCAAGGCAGGAAACAAACCCCAGGCAGGGCACCAGCCCACTTTATACTTTATATCTAAATAACTGCAAATCAATAAACATGAGCATATTTTTACAAGCACACAAAGGTACTTGTACCCTCATTCAACACAAACTAGGGGTCAGCAGATTGAATGTTTAAACTAATACCGAGTTCAGCTACAGTTTTCCATCACCTTGGGTTAGACAATACAGGTCAAGAATATGGATGGATAAACAGAATTAATGTCTCCCAAGCACCTGCTTTTCTATCATATTGCTAGGTAACTGGTATTATGTGTGGTTCTACAGTTCTCCTGCACTGTCTTACTGTGTATAAGTCTCCCTCCTCATACAGTGTTTGTATTTAGACCTTCATGCCCTATGTGAACCACATCACATACTCTTTTATTTTCATTCACTTTAACAGTTCTTTGAAGCATTTTGCATTGTGCTTTATTAATGTGCGCACTCCTTCAACCCACAAAAATACACCTCTCTTTCTCGTTCGCTGCACCAGGCAGCTTTTATCTTGCTGACAGCCTTCTTTCATATAATTCTGTTTAGCTTTACTATTATACACACTAGCTTTTATCCTTCAAATCAAATTTAATTCCTTCTAAACATACTGAAGTTTTGCCCTTACATTGCCCATCTGTCATCAGCATCTCAGCCTGCATCATCTAGCCCAAGCCTTTTATTATTCAAATTTCACACTTTATTATTTGCATGTTTCAACCGTGCCATCTTATTTGGTCCCAGATTTAAACTCCTGATTCTCAGATATAAAATCATAACTGGTTTATCTGCCTTTACCTTATAAAACCTATTATTGTTACTATTATACTCCTTTGTGATCTCAAGATTCAGGCCTCCTTAATATTCCAAGAATAAACAAAACTAGTAGAAGGGAGAGCCTTTAGCTGTGGGGCACTTGTGCTCTTGAAAAATCTGCCTAATGATATTAGAGAAGTATCATCTGTCTCAGCATTAAAATCAAAGCAGAAAACTCATTATTTTAGATCAGCATACTTTTGCTGGTGCTGCTGCTAAGGTTTTTCATAATATAGCTGAAATACACAGCGTTGCCTGGGAGGAAAATAAAGTGTTTTTTTTTAATTGTTTGAGAAAAATATAATAAAAAAAAAAACACAACTTAAAAAATAAAAATAAATAAACAAACAATGATGACTCACTAATGTGCTTGTCTTGTGGTCTTGTACGTATGTTATCATCCAGTTGATGCTCGGAACCAGCCAACTATATTTAATTTCAAAAGCAACAGGGGTGCCATGGTGCCCAAACATAAAGAATGCTGGCAGTCACCTCCAGTTTGCCCTCTGGTGCTCGTTCTGAGTGGATAACATGCATACAAGACAGCAAGATCACACCCTACTCAGAAGGGGGTGGGTTAGGGTTGATTTCACCCTACACTATTTTTAGTCGACCATTAAGAAACATCTGTACCAAGTTTCATGAAAATCACTCCAGCCATTCGGAAGTGATTCTGGAACATAAATATATACATACTGTGAACTTGGACCTGGACAGAGACAGACGGACAACATAGTTCCACCCAACACGTTTATTTACAAGTTATTTACAAAAAAGTTACGTGCACTCACAACCCCAGTGCCTCCAGCACCGATTCCCCCAAGTCCAGGCCTCACAGTCCTGTGCCTCTCTTTCTCCTGGCCCCTTTTATAGGAACCCGGATGGGCTCCAGCTGCTTCCCGGCAATCTCCCGCGGACACACCCCCGTGTGGCGGAAGTGCTGGCTGCGCACCCGGAAGCCGTCCAGGTGTCCCCTATCGTCTTCCCCCCGGCACTTCCTGGTGTGGCAGAAGTGCCAGGCTCCTGGGATAATAAGGCACTGGGGCGCCGCCTAGCGGTGGCCACGGGCCCCTACAGGGCTGGGCTTCCAAGCCCTTTATCCGAGGCCCCCAACATAACCAGGACGGACGCCCCCTCGCGGTCTGGAGGAGGCACAAGCCCTCCTCTCGTCCTCCTGGGCGTCCCGGCCAGGGGACCACAATACATACACACATACATTGACTTTTATATATATATAGCCATCCATCCATTATTCAACCCACTATATCCTAACTATAGGGTCACGGGGTATATATATATATATATATAGATTCCCATATATTGCTTTTTAATTATTTGTAATAATTTAATTAAATTGTAATGATGTCTTTTATCTGAACGAAAGTGTTATTTGTCTACTCGATCCTTTTCAAAATGTGGCCCACCAACAACAGTTACAATATGAACTTGAAAGCTATTCTGTCAATAATTTATATATGTTTTTGTATACTGTATACTTTTTGTTGCTTCTCTGTATATATTACATTATGCATTCTGTGTATGATGCATTGCATTTTTAATTAGTATTTATAATTACTGTATAATATGCTGGGCTAATAACGGCACTGCGCTTAAATCAATGAACTACATTGGAATACTGTAGAACTGAATAATGGTAACTTTTAATAATTTAGATGTGTAGGGAAAAAAGTCACAAGAAATGCAAAATGACTCTTTTTATAGAAATGTTATTGATTCCAACTAAAACACCAGCACAAAAGATCCATCTCTCAGATTCATTTATTTAGACGCAACCTAAGGACCTTGATAATAGCTGGCCCAGGAATGCCTGGATAAATGTTTATTCTGAGTGGGATGATTGGCACAAATCTTTGACTGAATCAAGCATATCAGGAAAGTTTTGAGGAGCCATTATGTCCAACATTATGTCCAACATACCTTTTGGATTCTAATTCATCTATAACAACAAAAATTATATTTAGTAGAGATAGGAAGGTCATCAAGGTACTACTTATAATCAATCTTCTAAGCAACCACACCATTTATTTTTCAATGTTTGGATAAGTAACTATTATATAACAATTCAGTAAAATATTTTCTCATCTAGCAGAATCTTGATTTATTCCCTTCAGATTGTAAACACTGCTGCCAGAGAAAAATTCCTCTCATATCGGCGGTCCTGGAATATGTTTAGTAACCCAATCCTGAACTTTTGCTTGTGCCATTATCTCTGTTTTATAGCGAGAACAGAACTGTGCACAGTATTCCAGGAGTGCTCTCCCAAGTAATTATGCTGTTTATGCATTTATTCCACTTAGTGTACTATAGTATCTAATACCCCAACAACCATTTGAATTACTTCAGTAAACGGTCTGGTTGTGAATAAGGATGACTTTACTAGGAGTTTCAAGGCTTTTTCAGAATGTCCATATCTCCATTGAGAATAAAGCTATATTTACTGAAAGTGAACTTAATTTATCATACGTGAAACTTTTTGATTTTGCAAACCAGTATACAATACATTTAGTAATGACTATATATTCAGCCATATTGTCAACTTTTTACATTTTAGTATGTAAGATTACTAAATTATTTTGTACACAATGTGTATTTAAATCACTATTACACATTAAAAGGATTAATGACTTCAGCACCTCTGATGTCACTTTTTTATGTTTCATTGATTTTTTCAATCATTTGCATTTTTCCTACAAAATGCTAATTTCTGAAGTACTCTGAAATGACTTGCCACCGTGTTATTAGCACACCTTTATCAGCATTAGACTTTCAAATAAATGTTTATGAAATGTTAATAATTAAAAACAGACAGATAAAGACCTACTTTTTGCCTGCCCAAGTGTTTCATATCCATATTCTTATATACGGAGCAACAGTGGCAGGTCCTCCCTGTGTGGAGTTTGCATGTTCTACCTGTGTCTGTGTGGGATTCCTCCAGGTACCCCAGCTTCCTCCTACTGCCCAAAGACATGCAGGATTAGTGAATTGCTGACACTAAATCAGCCACAAGTGGGAGATGTTGTGTTATTGTGTGTGTTTGCCTTGCAATGGACTAGTGTAATGTCCAGGGTTTCTTTCTCCCTTGCACCATATGCCTTCTGGGATAGATTTTAGTCCCCCTAACCCCACAACCCTGGTCTGGATTAAGTGGGTTAAAAAGTAATATGAAATAACATTTTTTCTATACTCAAATAAAGTAGGAGGAAACAGAAGAAGTTTTCTAGAAGTGCAATTGGGCAGAAAGTTCACTTCTACATAACACACCTCTATTTGAAATCGATCCACAAGTCTTTCCATTCATTTTCACACATACCCTATCCAGTTTTAGGGTCACAGAAAGCTGGACCCAGCCCTGGAGTCACTCACTTGCACCAGGACACTTTTACGACACACATTACAGGTGTAAAACAAGAGCACCCAACCCACCCAAACAAGGGGAAAATAGTCAGGCTCCACATACAGTAGGCCATTTACGGGAGCTATAAGACAACACGGCTAAACTTTGCATCAGCCTGCTGTTTAACAAGCCAAAACAGAAAAGGCAAGAGCCAATTACTATTTTATTTAGACACAGACATTCTGTGAGTCAGCACTAAGCTGCCCGATAGTGTCATCAGAGGATTTCGCCTGCCCAGTGCAACCCCCAGACATCAGCTTCCATGGCCTATAAACTAAGCAACATAGGTGGAGGACCAAGTGATGCAGACACAGGCAATCTGGAAGAAAATCAGAATATATTATATTAAAGTCTGTATGCAACCCCAAAAAAAGTAAAAATGCACATTCACAACAAAAGATTGCAAGTAAAGCAAACAAAAAAGGTATCTAAAGGCTACGGTGAAAGACAAAATCTAAGAGACAAGGAAAAGCACTGTATTCTAAATACAACAGTGAACATGGCAAAAGGCTTTTTCCAGGTAAACGTGAGTAAAAATAGGAAGCACACCTCCATCTTGCCCCTAATACCAATGGGAGGCAAAAAAATGGCTTAGGGACAGAGTCAACCCAAAGTCAACAGTGACATTTTGCTGGTGAAAGGTAATGAATTTGCTTTTCAGTACTGTGCACTGTGTAATTTTGGTTGAATCAATAGGGGATTGTAAAAATGATATTGCTTTTATTTTATTATTATTTGTTATTTTTCTGATTTTTTCAGGGACATCATTTTGTCCCCAGCTTAACCATTTATTGTTTCACCAGCTGCATTACCTATCTATGATGGGTTGAAATTTAAGTAATAAATGTAGACCTCAGTGCTAACATTTGCAGTGCACCAGGCATACCTCTGTTATAAGCCATTTGGTATGGGATTCTTAAAAGCAGGGATAATGTTTGTGATGCACCATGTTTTGGAATTACAGGAACAAAGAAACTGGATGAACACAATCTTAACTTAACCTTTTATTAAGGTCGATGGTTACCATCATTTTGTAGCACTCTTCCTAATATTTTAGTGATGTCATTTAATCCCTGTTTTAATCACCATATTTATTTCCTCATTAGTTCTGCCATTTTGTGTGTTTATTTCTTATGAGAAGCCTCATTTTGTGTAGTTGCTTTCATAGATGCCACCCGGTCAAGGTGGTGCTAGGTGGTTGCTAAACAGATGATGTATGTGCAATGTACGGCTGTTATCTATGACTATAAAATGCTAAGGGTTATCTGTCTGTCACGCAAAAACTATAATCCCCCGGGTCTTGGACCTTGACCTTGGTCTTAATCGACAGTTTAAGCATTGATACATGTAACACAACCCATGAACTGGACATGCAGGCTGCCTCGGCCACATAATGACTTCGGGTCCTTCTTGATGTGGTGACATGCTAATGGCCGACAGGAGAAAAATCAGGCATGCATGCCTGCGCCATAACTTACAGGAAAACAACGCTGGCAACATCTCCTGACAGTGAGGCACACTGCACAGACCAATCAGATGCCTGTCAACTACTCACTGATATGCCACAGAAAACAATACAATATGGAGTCTCAGCTCAATGTCAAGCCAACAGTGGGAGTCAATTAACTGGCAATGAATGAGAAACAATGAAACAGCGGTTCACTGCCACAAATACCACAGTTAGCTTGAATATAGAGCCATTACACCATGGCACACACTGTAGAACAAGAAGAAAGGCATCAGCATCTGCTCAACATCAATTGTGACATACACAATGCAAGCGCTGACGAAGAACTACAATTAACACACTATAAGTTCCTCAAGACATGAAACTACACCACACACGCAGCATCAACTGCATTTCAAACAGGATACAGAATGTAAAAACAAGAACAGCAACAACAACAACATTTATTTATATAGCACATTTTCATACAAACAGTAGCTCAAAGTGCTTTACATAATAAAGAATAGAAAAATAAAAGACACAATAAGAAAATAAAATAAGTCAACATTAATTAACATAGAATAAGAGTAAGGTTCAATGGCCAGGGTGGACAGAAAAAACAAACAAAAAAAAAAACTCCAAACGGCTGGAGAAAAAAATAAAATATGTAGGGATTCCAGACCATTAGACTGCCCAGTCCGCTCTGGGCAAAAAAGAGACATGCATGCTGACAAACAAGCAATACTTAGGACCACAAAAGAAAGACATACGCGAGCAAAGAATTGGAGGTGCAGGCTACCTCAACCACATAAATTGGGCTTTGGGTCCTTTACAAGTCATACACTCTGAACGCTAAACACAGTCATACACACCATTAAGGCACACAAAAGGTGGCCACACTCTCACTGAAGTGACCTGGGTTGTTGTGCTTCAAAAGATGTGCATGTGTCACCTCTCTTTGAGGACCGGAGGTTATAGAGTGTTCCACAGTATTTTCAAAGAAGGCCGAGTACAACAAACAGAATTCAACCTACGTAGCAATGTAAAGGAAAGACTTCATACTAGAAAAAGTATATCAAATATACTAATAAATTTCTGTTGTTTTGTTTTTGACTTCGATTATAGTGCTATCCCTTAAACTTGACTATCAAGCTCTTGTCTCGCCGTATTTTGACCTTGCCTATTTTAATGTACTCTTTTGCAATCTGACACTTTTGTCAGATTAAATGAAAGTGTCCATCAGGATTTACAGAGAAAAATCCCTAAAACAGTGGTACTCTTAGATCAAATGAAGGATATGTATACAGAATATCACCCAGAAAGGAAGTATGAGTGGTATTTGGGATATACGGTATGAGGCACATTGCTCCCATCTCTTTAGTTTACATCTGTTCTTCTGATGAGGACATGGCATATCAGAGCCACACCACACTATAAGTAAATGCATGACTTCAGATAGTACAAGTTACGGATCCTTCATGATGACCTGGCTGCCTCTAAGCTGTTATTCCTCCAGTAAACAGCTTTAGGTTGCAATCCATCACTGAAGGCAGTCAGTGTAATAAAGACTGACTGATGAAAGCAGTAAACCCCAAGGAAGGTTGACAAAAGGAATCAATTATAAACATTAGTGTAAGATACAAGTGAATTTGTTGGCCTAGTTTTTATATGCATATTTTACCAATTGCACTATAAATTGATTTATGATTATTCTCTCCTGTTAAATGAATATGGAATTAGCTGATAATACATGGTGATCAAACTAGAATTACAAAAAAATAAAGTCCCTATGATAAATGAAAAGAATTACTGAAACCTGCAACATTAGACTCAGCCAGCCACTGTCCAACCTCCTATATCCTAACACAGGGTCACAGGGGTCTGTTGGAACCAATCCCAGCCAGCACAGGGTGCAAGGCAGGAACAAACCCTGGGCAGGGCGCCAGCCCACTGTAGGGCACACACACACCAAGCACACCCTAGGGAAAATTTAGGATCACCAATGCACCTAACCTGCATGTCTTTGGACTGTGGGAAGAAATCGGAGAAACTGGAGGAAACCCACGTAGACACGGGGAGAACATGCAAACTCCACGCAGGGAGGACCCGGGAAGTGGGGCAGCAGCGCTACCACTGTGCAACCGTGCCGCCCTGCAACATTAGATTTGTTGAGTAACCTGCACAGGACTGTTTCTGAAATCTCCCTATAAATAGTGCTTTTATATAGAAAACTCTAGATACAGTAGGTAGAAATGGCAGCCTGAAAAGGAAATTAAAGAACAGGTTTCATATTATAACCTTAGACTTTACATTATGCAGAAGGGGGAAAAAAAATGAAATAATAACGCACCCCAAGCCCTCTGCCAAAACTAAGCTTACAGTATGCTAGCTTAAATTGTGCTCTTATTACAGTAACAGTAACAGGCAGGATGAAAGTTTCGTATTTCCAGTCACCTGGTGCACAGGAGGTGTGGAGGTACATAAAGAAGCAGGACATCGTATAATCCAGGAATCAGTGGCATCCCAGCTGAACTTGAACTTTTATAAGGCCAAAGGGAGTAATGAAAAGTAAAAATGATCATTTTCAGCAGCAACCTAGTAATTGGGATTGATAGACAATCGTTAGCTCTGCCATGTACGTATATCACAATGTCTAAATGTGACTCAAAGATTAAAAACTCTGGAAAAATAAAAATAGTCTGTATTTGCTGAGTTTGTGATAAGCCCCTGGAAAGCAGCCAGATTTGGTAAAAGCTTACGGGAATTCCGTTTACATTCAGGGTTGTAATTGTAAGCTTAGGATATACTGTATTATAATTTCCAGTATTTGTATAAGATAATCCTTTCATGATTGCCACATCAGGTAGATGACCCTGTAGCACATGAATGTAGTTAAATCTCATGTTTTATAGCTCATATAGTGCTTTCATTTTAGTTCATAAAGAGTCCGCAGTGCTTACATCTGACAGCCTGCCATCAAATAGCTGCAGCTCTGGGGCTCTAAATGCACACAGCTGCACAGTACATATACAGTATACCTATTATATTACTTTATTTTTTTCTTACAATAATGTTTATCCAGCCACTTTCTGTTTGCTCATTGGATTTTTGATTACTCTTTCACAGCATGTCAGAGCCTATCCAGATAGTAATGTTCCTAGTAGGACTGAGAAACACAAACTATCTACCTGTCACTCACTAATAAGACTAATGAGACACAATCACAAGGAAATACACGTCTGTGGAATCTGGAAGAAAAAGCCTTGTGGACATGGAATGAACTTGCAAACTGCACTGATACTGACTTGACCAAGATTTCAAATCGAAAGTCCTGGAGATTGCCACTGCAACACTAAATTGCCCAGGCAAACAATACAGTTTTAGAAATCTACATTCATAAAAATGTATACAAAACATATTATGGAACAGCTGTTTCAAATACAAGAACACTTGAATTTCTAAACTCTTCTCTTCTCATTATGGCATGGCTCACATAAATACAATAAATCAAACTATTTATAGTTAGGAAAAATTCTAAACTTGTAGATCTGCTGCACATGAAAACATTTTGTATCAGTTTGTCCATGAGGCATGTAGAGGCCATTCTGTACAGATCCTGAACCCAATAAAAAGTCAAGTAGGTCAAAGTATAAAAAGAAAGGACATTTATTACAAGAATAATTAAACATAAACATGAGATAGGAGAAATAATACACAAAATAGATTATCAAAATAACAAACTAATATGCTTTTCTGGGTCTATCTAAACAAGGGTTTTAGCAGAGACTAACTACAGATTGCCTGGCTCTCTAACCCACCATAATTAATCTCCTCTCCCTGACTCCTCTGTCTCTTCTTTTGACACTGGCCTCCCTTCTTCCCATCAGATGACCGCTTGTATATTTCCTGCATTCTGATGTCACACTCATGAAACTGGGTACTGAAAAGGGTTTTTAAGGGGTAGACTTTGAGAGCAAGTTTAGTACCAGGAATGACACAAGGAACTCCTGAGGCTATCCTATAACTCCTGAATTATCTCTACACGGCTCATTTGAAGGCTCCCATTTTTTAAAGTGAGAAGCAAAGGAGGCCCATATACAGTATCTTGTGTCGGATCTTAATGCTTTCATTTAACTACACGTGCGATTCCTGGAATTCCTGGTGTCCCAGGTATAACAATCTCAGTATCGGGGCACAGCAGCTGCTATTTATGACTGCTTGTCCTGAACCATGGCATTGTCCTTGCCACTGCATCACCTTCATGATACCCTTCACATGCAGAATATTTATGATTCACTTCATTACAATCATTTGAGGACACTGTACAGCAAATATGATTGACAAGTATTAATAACTAACCCTTCATCTATTGGTAAGATGTCTTGAAATTACTGACTGAATCTTTTTGTACTGATTGTGTATTGACAAGTTGAAAAATCGACCTGGTACTGTACAGACAAAATGAAAACTGCTTCATTTATGTAGCACTGGAATTTTAGCACTTGACATGAATTTCTACCTTAATCATTTAGATCATGTTTTGATGAGAACATAGCATAGCAGTCTTTTAGTCACAAAGATTTACAGAATGGTACTTTACACCTGTACACTGGCACTGATGTCTGGAGCAGCTCTGTCTCCACTGTGACCACTGATTATATTTACACAAATCCAGAAAACAGCTGACAGAATGTTTAATCTTGGATAAAGGTCATGGCCTTTACACCCCAGAATATCACTGTATTCATTACACCATAATGATATGGAAGCTAGGTATGCAAATTGTAAACTCCAATTCCACTAACAGCATGCTGAGGGACTGCTAGAACAACACATGTAGGCAGCACCACACAAATCCTGAACATGACGTTATTTGAGACCACAAGAATGTAAAATAAAGTTCACAGAGTCAACAGGGTTAACCAAACAGGACACATGACTGCCACTAGGGATGAGTCCAACTAACTGATGCTGTCCTCAGGTAGCAAATCTGTGTATTGAGAGTAAGTAGCTTCTGCAAATATGGTATAAGTATGAACAGAATGCAAGGAATCTCTATCAATATCTTTTACTAAAATGGACAGTGTGGATGGCAAGAGCATAGATGGGGTCTTTTAAAACACATTAAGTGAAAAGTGAATGTGTTTAATAAAACCCAACATGCACTGGAATTTGATTTGACACATCACCAAGTGATGTATAACTCTTATGATTTTGCTGTAGAAGAGGCAAACAAGGACAGCAAATGCATAACCCTCTTGCAGAGACAATAACTTTCTAGCATGCTGATACTTTTTCATTTCATTGTTTAGAATTTAATGACCATTCGAACAGTTTTCAGCTCAACCAAACTTGCAAATCCTATGCACCTAATTTCTCCAAAATAAAAAAATATCAAATTGAGTTATTGATTGGTTTATAATTAAATATCACCATTATTCTGATAGAGCTTAACTCACTGCAAATGACCATTTATAGCAATGTCTAGTAATGAAATCCAGAAATACATCAGAAGTTACCCAAAGTTTCTTTACAGATACACTATATGACCAAAAGACTATGTGCATGTGACCATCACATCTATTAGTTTGTTGGACATCCCATTCCACACCGATGGGCATCAATTTGGATTATTATAACAGTCTCCACTCTTCTGGGAAGGCTTTCCACAAGATTTTGGAGTTTGTTGGTGAAGTTGAGCTAATTCAGGCAAATGAGCATCTGTGAGGCCCAGTACTAATGTTGGATGAGAAGACGTGCCTCACAATCATTGTTCTATTTCATCCCAAAGGTTTGAGGTCCTCAACTGAATTGAGGTCAGGGCTTTGTGTAGACCACTTTACAACAAACTCATCAAGTGATGTCTCTTTGGTCCTAGCTTTGTGCACTGGGACACAGTCACTCTGGAATAGAAAATGGCCTTTACCAAACTGTTGCCACAAAGTTGGAAGGGCACAATTGTCTAAAATGTTTTTGCATGCTGTAACATTAATCATACCCATTACTAGAATCTAGCCCAAACCTGAAAAACAACCCCAGACAATTAATTATCTCTTCTCCACCAAACTTTACAGTAGGCACTATGCATTCCAGAAGACAGCCGCCAAAAACAGACTGATCCATCAATCAGACCATCAGGTGTGATTCATCATTCCAGGGAACATTCAAGAGTCCCAAGGGGGTGTGCTTTACACCACTCCAGTCAACGCTTGGCATTGTACTTAGTGATCTTAGGCTTGTGTGCAGCTTCTCATTCATGGAAACCCATTTCATGAAGGTCCCGGTGCACAATTCTTGTGCTGATGCTGTTTGTAGAGGCAGTTTGGAACTCTGTTATGAGTGATGCATGACAGGATATGTGATTTTTAAGTGCTATGTGTTTCTGCACTCAGTGGTCTTGCTCTGTGAGTTCCTTTGGTCTACCACTTTGTAGCTGAGCTGTTGTTATTCCAAGATGCTTCCACTAACAGCACTTATAGTGGACTGGTGCAGATCTAACAGAGCACAAATTTCACATACTGACTTGAGGTAAATATGGTATCCTAGTGCCATGTTTAAAGTCACTGAGCCCTTCAGTACAAGATATTAAGCTGCCAATGTAATGGAGATTGCATGGTTATGTGCTTGATTTTATGCACCTGTTAACAATGGATGAAGTTGAAACAACCTGAACTCAGTAATATGGAGCAGGGGTGGGCAATGTCGGTCCTGGAGGGCTGCAGTGGCTGCAGGTTTCTGTTCCATCTCAGTTGCTTAATTAGAAACAAATCCTTGCCAATCTCAAACCTTATTTAATTTTATGACTTGTTAGTCTGCAATGTAAGGTTCTTATATCCCAGATTTTTTTCCTCTCCCAGGAAATCATCCAAATAATTTCCCTCCATCCATTATCCAACACGCTATATCCTAACTACAGGGTGACGGGGGTCTGCTGGAGCCAATACCAGCCAACACAGGGCACAAGGCAGGAAACAAACCCTGGGCAGGGCGCCCGCACACACACCCACACACCCACACACCAAGCACACACTAGGGACAATTTAGAATCGTCAAGGCACCTAACCTGCATGTCTTTGGACTGTGGGAGGAAACCAGAGCACCTGGAGGAAACCCACGCAGACACTGGGAGAACATGCAAACTCCACGCAGGAAGCGAAACTTCCGGGAAGCGAACCGGGTCTCCTAGTTCTCCCGGGCTACCCACTGCACCACCCCCAAATAATTTGAAGCCTAAAATGGATAATGCTTTAGTTTGTTTTTTTCTTCAGTGTTTTATTAAACCAAATAGTGCATGATGAATCCAAGCAGGTGTAAATGGAAACAAGTCTGATTGAGAACTGCTGGCTCCTTTGTCATTTGCATCTTATTGCTAATGAGGAGCCATTAAAAACGGTGAATGTACCTGTTTAGGACTAAAAAAAAGGGAATTAAGGGTGGGGAACCTTAACAAGCAAGACCACTAAAATGAAGCAGAAAAATGACACTTGGATAGTAAGTGCTTCATTAGCATTAATTCTCATTAACAAACTGGTCTGGAACAAAACCTGCAGCCACTGCGGCCCTCCAGGACCGACTCCACATACTTTTTGGCCATATCATCTAACTTTGTATTCTTTGCCTGTTGTTGTTATTGTACTAATGTGAAAGGGTAAAACTAACACATAGGAGACATGGCAAGTAACTATATCAGTGTGAACATGGAACAATAAAATTACACTTGAGCTTGATGACCTGTGGGGACACTGACCTCTTGATGCTCATATGTATTTAAAGTGCACACTCACACGGTAGGCCTAAGTACATACTTGAATCTGTCGTTAAACCTCAACACAGCTTATCCCCTACACGAAATGAAATCTTGATGCCTTATTATGGACCACACACCCATGCAAGTTGAGGTAGGTCTTCTTTAGTCTAGCTGGATAACATTGCTCATATCTACTGGAGTGGTTCTGTCACTGTAGGATAACAGGATCATCCATCAAATTACTCTGTAATATAACAAGGCTACTGCCGTCTAGTGCATTTTCATGCATTACACTTTTCTCTAGCATTTGGCAGCAAATATGTTTCAATCACCAGATTTATAGTTATAGAGATGAAAGTGGTCAGTGGCAGCTCGAGTTTTAAGAAAATAAATAAAAGTGCACTCAGGCACGTGGTAGCACGGTGGAGTGCTTCCGGAGTTTGATGGGGGAGATCCAGTGATTGTGCATTCCTGCGCAGAAATGTGCAATTTGGTCGACTGCCTCCTTGATGCTCTGGTGACAGTAATCACTGCCAGCAGACCTGCAAAACTGGGAGGTGAATAAAGGGAGCCTGAGCAGAGAATGAAGGAAACAAAAGGAAGGGAAGTTAAAGCACAATTAAATGAGATGGCAGAATCTGGGAGTAAGTGCTGTGCTGAGTGGAGGCAGGTAGTCAGGTTTTTGAGCCCTGGATGAGAAGTGTGTGGCCGATGCTCAAGGTGGGGCAGGGGGTTTGCTTTTGCTGAGCACTTCTAGGAGTACGAGTGACCAAGTCCTCGGAGTGGGCTTTCACAGAAGCTTGAGAAACTGTCTTATGGGAGCAAGGAGCACAAGGCTTGGCACAGCGACTCATGGCATGCCGATAGACTTGTGGCAAGTCCCTGTGTCTGGATATTAAAGGTTTGATTGCGTCTGTCGGTGGACATCTCCTTATGAGGAGGACACCAGATGTTGAGTTAAAGAGTTTATAGAAGGAAGCACTGTGGCTGGGGATGGTTTTTACCAGGATTTTAACCTCAGTCTTATTTGGATGTTTGCATTTATTTGACTGTTTAACGTCCACAGGTTCACCTGTTTTTACTAAGGAATATTTATTTATTTCTTTCACGGAGCACTGCACTGTTTGCACCCTTGTTTGTTTAAAATAAAAGCACTGAATGCTTTACACCTACCTCTGAACTGTGTGTACTCTAGTTTTCATTATTAGAGGTGTTACATGGTACAAAATAAAGACCAATTGTCTGGTGCTTTACGGAGCACATTACCTTGTAGCTGAAACCTGGTCAGATACACACAACCTTAAAGTCTCTTTCTAATTTTCTGGCATCAAGGAAAACACTATAGACCAGTCTACACATTTTAGACTCGGTCTACAACAGCAGCAATGTGAAAAAGAAACAGAAAACTATGACTAACCATTCTTACCAAGCTTACTTTTTATTTAGGGGATTGTAATTTTAATGTTATGGAGCTCAGTGTTGACTGGGTGCCCTGTCCACCCACTGTGGTTTTTTAATTAAAAGTAAAACGATAAAATATGTGAGCAGTTTTGCCAGGAAAATTCTGTTCATTCTTACAATTACATAACCTTTAAAAACAATACATCTCTAGCAACCCGCTCTGCTTGTTGCAATTTTCGTTCACTGTGATATCTTAAATTAGCCTCTTAACTGCCATAATGCCTCTCCTGCCTTGAACTGTACCTTTCTTCATCTTGCATTGGCAAAGACACCTGTAATGGCTTCCCATTGATGTATCTGCTCACGGCTGTGCACCAAGCATGTATGTGGTGCAAGGTTGGAACTGGTACCTACAGTATTGGTGGCATGCCAATTTACAGCATTGGACAATCACATCAGTTTAGAGCTGGCAGTGAACCAAACACTCTTTTGTATTTGGAAGATAAGTGGAGAAGATGAAGTAAAATCCACACAAGTGCAGTGTAAACCACACCCAGACAGTGGCGGCATCGCAAAAAGCACAAGGCACCATGCCACTTGCTTTCTTTTAAGTTTTTAACTTTATTTTTTATTTTTGTAAAACTTGACAAGTCAGAATTTTGGTTTGGATTGGGAAGAACTAAAACAGACTACAGTAAGCAGCATTTTGGCAAGTAATACCAACCCAATAATGACATAGCTTCATGATGCATGTGAAGAAGGAAATCTGACCACCCAACCAAAAGAAGGTGGATGCAAGAATTCTGGCAAATGTGAGCCTTATATTGTCAGTGGGTCAGTAACTTTGGAAACCTGATTCTACTGAGTTTAAAGCGAGGTGATAGAGTCTGTATTGGTCAGCCAATACAAATAAAGAGCCTTGGCAGAAAGGGATAACAAGTTTGTGAGGTGGTCATCAAAGGGTCAACATCTGGGCCAAAAACCAGAGCCTTGACATCATAAATTACAGAACATGGATAAAAACGGGGAAAATCTTTCAAAAAATATTTTCTTTGTTTTGACACCACCCTGGAAATGTGAATGGTGGCAGCAGTCCAGACGTGCTAGAATTCAAATTTTAATTACTGGTGATTATGCAGTAAGCTCTTATAGATATTTTTAAGGAAGCTCAATCCCAGAAAAATGTCAGTGAAGTATTTTTCAAAGTTTGAGATTTATTACAAAGGATTGGTAATGCTTACCCCACACAATTAGTTCTGACAAATGTTATGCCATTTTATTGCCTTTTCCACATAATACTGTAACAATACATCATTTATTTTCCTGTTAAGAGAGCTATTACCCCCTTGGGTTTGGCATAGTTAAGAAACTAGTGGACAAAATGTAATTTTTTTAATGATTTAAAATTCTTGTAGGAAAACAGTAGGCTCAGGGTCTGAAAACAGTAGTGTGACAATGATTTTTCTCAGTGAAACTAGTCACTAGGCAAGCTGGAGTACTGCAACATTAGGGGGCAAATGATGGAGTTGAGGTATTATGTTACATTATGTTTATAAAAGTTACATAAAGAACTATGAGTACGTACTAAGAAAGGCACTATTACTTGAGCGTGGGAAAGGCGCTATATAAATAAAATGTATTATTATCATCGTTATTATCTATACTAATAAAAGGCAAAGCCCTCACTGACTGACTCACTCACTCACTCACTCATCACTAATTCTCCAACTTCCCGTGTAGGTAGAAGGCTGAAATTTGGCAGGTTCATTTCTTACAGTTTACTTACAAAAGTTAAGCAGGTTTCATTTCGAAATTCTACACGTAATGGTCATAACGTTCAACAACGTCCGCCATGTTGAACTTTCTTATTTATGGCCCCATCTTCATGAAATTTGGCAGGTGGCTTCCCTGCGCTAACCGAAACCGATGTACATACTTATTTCGATTTCGGTGGTATGACGCCACTGTCAGCCGCCATATTAAACTTTCCAACATCACTAATTTTCCAACTTCCCGTGTAGGTGGAAGGCTGAAATTTGGCAGGCCCATTCCTTACAGCTTACTTACAAAAGTTAAGCAGGTTTCATTTCGAAATTCTACGTGTGACAGTCATAACGGTCGACAATGTTCACCATGTTGAACTTTCTTATTTATGGCTCCATAAATGGTTCAAGGTGTGGACTGATGACGGTACAGGAGATAATTATACTACACAGAAGCACTATAGGAGTGAAATGCTTAAGCCCTTCATCTATGGTTCTGCATGTGAGTTGATGGCAGCCACTGAATTGTTCGGTTGTCGCTTTCAAGTGTACCGAAATGGCCAAATATTTTACACCTTTGGACAACCGCCAATGCCTCTTAAACATCTTAGATTCACAGGTGATGATTTGAGTAGTGGACACTTTGATGTTTATGAATGTTTAAACTCTCAAAAGCTGGATGCTAAGTTATCGATGAAACCGGTTGTATGCTTACAACGCTTGACAGATGCCGAATGTCACTTCAGCACAAGTCCTGCAAATACTGTCGTAATTGAAACAAACCATGAAACTCAAACCGATTATGAGAGCAGCAATCCAAGCTGTGAGATTTGAAACAAGATTACTTTTCACATGGCCAACTCTACATTGCATGCTCAAGAGTAAGCTTAGCGCACAGCTTGGTCATATTACAACCGGAGGGCCAAACTGACAATGTGGTATACAAAGAGATCCTTAACAAATAATTATTAGTATATTTTCTCTCAGTTTAAAAAAGGTTTAATTTTCTTCTTAATAAAAATTTTAAGGCATTACTTCGCCTCTGCAAAGCGCGGGTATTTTGCTACTTATGTATAAAGTACAGATGGACTGAGTGTTGTGCAAGGTTATTCAGAAGCAGACAGACAAAAAATTCAGAGTTCCTGGCATTTAAAAGACTGCAATATCTTTGTGGATCTTAAGATGCCAGGATAGGCACAACTTGTCTAAGTGAGTTTATAAAATTAAGTCATGAATTGGCACTTATATAAGTGCCTAAGAATGGTGTTTGCCAGAAAAGTACCATGCACGCTCTATATAGGGAGGGGTACCTCACAAAGCAAGTGGTCACCAAGAGCAAAGAGAATGGGTAGACGAAAGTCCACCAGAATACATTCAAAAGAGAGGATGTGGCACACTGGCAGCAGCAGAGTCCCTTTCATGCCAATATGTCATAAACCTTGTAACTGTAATGGAACAACGGGTAGGGGCATCCAATACATAAAAAAGAGCTTGTTGGCCAGAATGGGGACATATACTACTTCCTCTAAACACTACAGCACAGGCAACTATGCAGGTAACCAGCCACACACCATCCTGCCTTATAGATGGTATCACCCAGATGTAACCTGGGTAAGAAGTTGTCAGGTTGATAAATCAAGAGCAAATCTGGCTGGACTGGTAGGTAGCTAATAACCAAAAGACATCTCAAATTCCCTGATAAGGGAGACTCTGCAGTAATGGATATCTGACAACCTGCCCTCCTTAGTGACCAGACACTTTAAGGGTAAATAAAGATTTTCAGTATGTACATCTTTGTGTCTCTGTAGCAAACAATCAATAGTGCCAACTTTGACACTGGAAGTGTTACTGGGGCTTGGCTAGAAGTGACTCTAGCAGGAGGTTTAAAGGCATTTCAAGACAGGGTGCTGAATGAGTACTGAGTCATGAGTGAGTTGTGGCAAACACTCAACTAGCAGGATTACGAGAGTTTATTGTATAGAGCAAAAGACAGAAAGAGAGACATGAAGTTTGAAACTGGGATTTTGTACCTGATAGATGAGAAAGAGGATGGGACAGGATTTAAAATCCATTTAGGCAGGACCCGAGGGTCAATGTTGTTTTTTTTTTACTGATTGCTTATTTTTATTATGATCACTTACTATAATTATTTGTGTGTGTACTTTGACAGTTTTTCATGGGTAATGTTTCAGTTAACACTATTTTACAGTTTGCTCCTTTAATGGCTGTGACTATGTTGTGTTTTTGATCTGTGACATAGCCATATTGTTGAAGGGTGTGATATCCATTGCTGGTCATGTGGGCATGGCTTGTGTCATCATTGTGCCATGGCTATTTAAGGTGGTGGCACATAATAAAAAGCAGTTTTACAAAGAGTTTTTTTTTGGTTGTGGAAAGGAAATTTTTAGTTACTGTTCCAAACCATAGACTTTGCTTTTCCAACTACAAGTTTTGACTCTCATTTTAAAGTTTGGTGTTTGGTATTTAGGGACTTCCATGTTTTGGCCTTTCCCTTGTTCTTCTTTGTATTATCCTTAGTAAATGTCCATGATATAATGGTCTTTTACTTTTAAAAACTCAATCTTGAATTCTCAGGACTTCCCATTTGGAAGCTGAGGTCATAAAAACTTTGCGTTCTCCCTTTTTGCGCATCTGTCTCTTTGGTGGGTTATGTTGCAATTAATAAACACAGAGTTTCTGAGATCTGGCCTCCTTAGTGTTAGGACTGTTGCTGCTTGTTAGGATGTTTAATCCCTCTGCCTAGTCAATGTCTGTGGGGTTTGCATGTTCTGCCCATATCTACATGAAATTTTCTCTCAGTTCACTATTCAACCATAATTGGATCAACTGGTGACTCTACAATGGATGCTGCCAAGATTAGCTTCAGTTCCCCTACAAAAATAAGCATAATAAAAAGGTTCAATAAATGCATGACGTTGGTATCATTTTCTCAAGCCCAGCTGAGGGTCATAGTGGACTAGAAAAAGAATGTGAAGGGGTTGCAAACTCCATACAGATGACATGGGATTCAATCCCAGGATAATGGATCTGTGTCTCCCATATTTTTACAGGGTTAGGCAAAAGTAGATGTAAAGTTGTTTATATGGAAAAGAAAGGTTCATAAGAAGGTTATGATTATTACAATAGTTTTATTAACTCAATAGCTTTATTAAATTTATTGTTAATGTCATCGTATTGTTCATGTATCCACTTTCATTGGTCATTGGATAAATTAAGTTAAGCAAAAGTGAAGTGAAAGAAAAAAACATTACCATATGCTAATTGGCTTCACCAACATCTGTTTATTTCTTTAGATTCTCTTTTATGTATTAGGTTTTATTTTGTTTGTATACAATATTTGTTCATTATAAATAAATTTTTCTTATGTTGAAAACATTTAACAAAAAATTGGGGTGGTTTTTTGGGGGCTGGCACGAATTAGTCTCATTTCAATTAATTTTAATGGGGAATATTGATTTTAGATACGAGCATTTTGACTTAAGAGCTCGGTCATGGAACGAATTAAACTTGTATCTCAAGGTATCACTGTATATATATATATATATATATATATATATATATATATGTGAAGGCCGCTCTATATATCGCCTGACCCGGCACAGACCACGCAGAGGCACGTGTAAAATCAACAGGCTTGATTGCACTTCTTTAGCCTGTGGATGCACGTCTTCCCCGTGTCTCACAGGCCCAACACAGTCCCAAAAACACTTACAATAGAGCACCAACAACTCTTCCTGGCACCTCCACTCCTCCCAGGCAACCTCGTCTTCTACCTCCTGATTCTGGCCTCGAATGAAGGAGGGTTCGCCCTTTTATGGTCCACCCGGCAGTGCTCCAGGTGCTTGACCAGCTGGTCTTAATTGAGCCTCCGGGTGGGGCTGGTAACTCGTCCATTGTGGCGGCTGGCTCTCCGCAGCACCCCCTAGCGGCCACCCCATCTCCAAACCGGGCTGTGGTGGACTCCATGTCCCTTGGAGCCACGGGGAAGACTGGGGAAGGACCCACGGCCAGGGAGGCTGCCCCCAGGTGCCCGGGGGGAGGCATTGTACTGCCCATGGTGGCTCCCCCGGGACTTATGTAGCAGAGGTATCCACGGCCGGGCATGGGACCCAGCTGTCCATCACAATATATATATATATATATATATATATATATATATATATATATATATATATATATATATACATAACCATTTCAACTCAAATTATTCTGAAAAAGTTTATTTCCTCTTCTAAGACCACCATGCTGAAAGTTAATTAATAATTAATGATTAAATAAACAAAATGACAAGCACCAAAACACAAAAAATATTGTTCAGACTTAATTAGAACACCACAAAAATATAGAAAGAAATGTAGATAACAATACATCTTTTTTACATACTAACAAAGAATTACATTAAATGTCACAGTGTTTTTAGTTCCAGATTCAAGTGCCCTAGGTCAGCTGCACTCTGTAATACATCACAGCACAGGAAAACAATGGCAGAGGAGCATGAAATTCTTTCAACAAATCCATCAATAGTGATGACATATCAATTCCAGAGTACAGTAAGTGTGATGGCATGATGCCAAGAGATATCTAAAATTGTTCTGCTTTTCAAGATTAGAGAGATTAGATTTGATTTTAGAAGATTAAGATGTACAGAAGCACAATACAGTATATGAAAAATGAGACCAACTTTAGCCTAATAAGGGATTTTAATAATAGTGGCATACCAAATAAAGAGTAAGCCTTTTTATTTTTGGTCCTTCAGGTTAATGATGAACTGAAGACTAAAACTTTGTTTGTTTACCAACCATCACATTTGGATAAGGAGTTTGTAGGAATCGTAGTATTAGTAAAGTGGAATCTGTACTAAGGGCAGTGACCACTCCCACCCCCCAAGATATGAAACCCACCACAAAGCGTCAAGGGTTGAGAAAAAAACTCCTTTACATGCCATCTGCTCTTCTTTCAGTCGTCAGGAATTCCCTGCATTAATATCTGTGATCAGGAAAACTACATTTCCTGTAATTATGCTTCAAAGACCTGCTCTGGCCTACAGATGCCAGCCATCACATAATAATGAGGCTCAAGGCCTCTGGACAGAGGATGCATTCAGCTCAAGAATAGATCTATGATATGCAAGCTAAAGTGCAAAGGCCTGAGCAGCCTGTGAGCTGGCATTGCTTTTAGTGATAGTTTGTGGCAGGCAAATATTTGTAAAAATATATGCAAGGAACAAAGATGTTGCTTTACACTTGTGTGTGGGTATATACTGTAGTACATATGTTACATTCAATGTACAATGATAAATTCATTAACCTTTTCTTGTCTATTTTTGTTTTTTAATCAGGATGCCAATGACTTATTTATAATTCAAACTTACCTCTCTTAACTGTACAGCTCAATTCACCGCAAATGGCACTTGTTACTCATGATTACTAGTTACTTTTTGATGAAATTCAGAAGTGAAAAGGTACCCAAAAATCTTCTCTTCCATGAAGTTAAGAATGCGTAACATTCACTGCTTAAATGTAACGCCTTGTTTATTGTTGTTAGAAAGAAATTAAAAAATAGCTTTGAGGTCATACAATGTATTACTGGACAATCTACTAAGAGTCAATGTTCATTATTTTCATTATTTATGTATCAGTGACTTTTCTTAATCTAATTTTTACATAACCTTGACATTCCAATTAGCAAAGCTTTGCGCTTAAGAAATTTAAATAGTCTTCACATAGGAGTTAATGGAACATATTTCAAGGAATGGTTGGGAACCCCTGAACCTATTATCAGGAACAGTCCAATACACGTGGTCAGAAGTTTGGTGAGGTCAAAAATCTGAAGATAGGCAGAAGATGCCACATATGACCCTGTGCTTCCCATTCCATTTAGTCAGTAAATTCATGGCAGGAATACTTTGAGCACAACATCTTAATAATTTACCTCCTTATTTTACTCTCAAGAGCATCTCTGTGAATTTCTTGTACATCTCCTAATTTTGACACACCAGCATTGTATCATCACAACTTCTGTGTAACTTTGGTATGCAAACTGAAGCTGAGGATTTCCTCATTTTCAGCTCTGTTTGGCTATCTGCATGTTAGTCTGGTGAAGAAGGGTTCATCTTTAAATCATTCAGACAGTGAACCACCAGATGAATATATAATGCATAACTAAGATGCACTTCACATGAACTTTTATTCAGTGTTGTTTAAAAAATCAAGGAGCTGATTTTTATTTATTAGTAACTGCACCAATAAAAACCCAAAGAGTTATTTGTGTGTACATTCAGAGGAAGACGGTTTAATTAAATGTATATACAGTATTGTATACACATTTGTTTTACTTCTTAACTTTTGAAAATTAGCCCATTATTTGGCAAACGCAAGTAGTGCAGCATATTGTGTATGTCAACATACTGAAAGAAAAGAAACTGCAGAGAAGAAGCCTCTTTCACAAGAACAGAGGCTCTTGCTAACAAAATTCCACATAATTGTATCTCTACTGAGAGAGAAAAGCTGATGAGGTAGACATTTTAGATAGACATCAAAATTGATTCATTAATGACTATAATTGTATCTCTGTGCTGTGACTATTATATTGTATAATAACTAGGAATTCATATAACCCAAAACATGTATAAAATGCCTGTTGGGCTCTTCCCTTGATAGTAACATTAACACAAATGCAATAGCCTCATTTTCTTTACACTGCATTGTGAAAATGACAATATATCACCTGGTACACTTAATGTCCTCCACTTTTATTCTTATTGCATTGATCTTGCCAGTTAACACCACCTCTCATTTGGTACATACTGTATATTTGGTATTTGTTTTATAGAACCTCAAAACTAGTGGATCCCAGCATTCAAATTTTCAGACTCTCACTGTCCAGAATGATCTTAGTAGCTTTCTTTAATGCAGTATGATTATGATAAAGATTATGTTTTATCTACTCATTCACATTTTAATAATGTTTACTGTTTTTCTGTATTGGCCTCCCTGCTCACCCCCTTTGAAGCCTAGTTATCATAATCTTTCATTTCTATTTTCCATTAAAACATGACATTAAAATATTTCTTGGCCTTCACTTCACAATAACATTTCTGTGGCCATGATGAGGTTCTTAAGGCTAACGATGGTTCAGACAGCCATGCTATTCCAAATTCCCATGTGTATGTCAGCTTGCAAATAAAATGATCATTTCAGTGGATGAGACAATCTCTCTGACCCTTGAACCTAGTGAGACAATGGTCATGGGTGCCATTTATTTTTTAAAAGTTAGTTTTCAACGCAATTGTTCCCTCTTGATATTCTTGAAGTTTAGACTTCTGAGAATGCATTTGGAGTATCTAACTCGAAGATCACAGATATTAATGAGGGAAGAAAACCTCATGTCTGGATACAAATTCCAGTGTAGCTACCTATTCATTTCCAGGATCTGTTTATCTATTTCAGGGTGGCAGGGAGCTGAGGCCTGTCTTGGCAGTACTAGGAACAAGGCAGAAACCAACCCGTATTTAGTGTGTATAACATGCAGGCTCATCTTTGATATGTAGAAGTGAACTAAAGTATTTGGAAATGATGCACGTGACGTGTAGAGAACTTGCAGACTGCATGTGGACAGTAACCAGACTGGAAAATCAAACCTAGTCATTTGGAACTGTTAGCTGCAGCACTAATCACAGAGCCATGCTGTTAAGTATAGCAAATAAAAATGAAGTTTGAATGTCAGTCAAGAACATTTGTATAAAGAAGAGCCTTATGATGATGCCCACAGGGGAAGGTGCTATAGAAAATATTAATTTGTTGATTCAGTTCAAGTAACAACAGCAAATCTTTCTTTTATTTCAGTACAATGTCTGTGGCTTTAGCATGTACTGATTTCTTTTAAGTTATCCTCTAAGGGTTCGGAATTCTTTCCCAATTACAACTGGAAAACACTGTGAAAGGTTCTGATGAACATAATTAAACATGACAAAGACAAGAAAGCAATATAAGCATACCCCGAGAATATAACTGAATACCAATTGCAACACTGCCTTGCCATGTTTCACCAGGTCTGGCAACAGTAAGAAATATGTTTACCAATTGTTGCTCTTTGAAAATACTTTGAAAGAGAAATTGAGCTGCAGAATATGCAATTCTTGGCATAAGAATGACTAATTTTTACAAAAAGATATTGTCTGTATTTTGTAACGGACCTGAATAAAAGTAAGATTGTATTATGATAGTCAAATTGAAGGTCACATGGGGCAGTAGGCTATCCCAGAAGCATCAGGATCAAAGCAGAAACCAATCCTCAAAGCAGATAGCAGTTCACTACAGAGCCCGCTCATGCACACATCCCTACAGAGTAAATTTTAAATTACCAATCAGCCTAACGTGCATGTCTTACGAATGTGGGTGGGAAATTGAAGTAGCTTTAAAAAAAACCTAAGCAAACATATGGAGAATGAGAAACTTCACACCAACAACAAACAGGACGCCATGAACCAGTAGCACTAACTCTAAATTAAGAGGTGACACGGTGACTGTCTCACTTATCCAGAGTAATGGGTTTGTAACTTAGCCTGAGCTGACTATTTTGCGTTTATACATTCTCCATGTATCCACATATTTTTTCAAGTACTCTGATTTCTCTTCTCACATTCCCAAAATAATTAATTCCTGCCTTGCACTCAGTATTACAAGAATGACCACCAGCTTCCTGTGGCCCCAAACCAGATGAATAGATTTCATAATATATGTGTGTGTGTGTGTGTGTGTGTGGTCATGCGCATGCGTATGGGAGACAGTATGGGAGGGTTCTACTGATTTTAATTACTCACAGAACATGGGTTTGCCGCTTTGGTCTAACTCCTTCTCTCTTCCTTCCTCCACAGAATGAAAGAGTGACAGCACTCCACCGATGATGTCACTTAAGTTGTCTGCCCCTTGGACCTGCTCCTTTCTCCCAAGTGACTCAATAGACCATCTTGTCCTCAGTTCTGTTTTGAATGGTCATCTGGCAAGATGTCTCCACAAGCTATAAGGTGTTGCATTATTGTACGTTCTTTCAAAGTATACGGGGTCACCAAAGTGATGCGTCATCTCTTTCACTTTGCTGTGTCTCCTTTTTGCAATGTTTACTCAACATTGACCTAATGTGGGTGTGTGCATGAATGTACACTAAGGGCTGGATGCTGCCCTGTACTCTGTCTGGTTATAATGCACTTCTTGTGATGCCCAGAGGGGACTGGGCGGTCTCTTGGTCTGAAATCCCTGCAGATTTTATTTTTTTTTCTCCAGCCGTCTGGAGTTTTTTTTTTGTTTTTTCTGTCCACCCTGGCCATTGGACCTTACTTATTCTATGTTAATTAATGTTGACTTATTTTTATTTTTTATTGTGTCTTCTATTTTTCTATTCTTCATTTTCTAAAGTACTTTGAGCTACATTTTTTCTTGTATGAAAATGTGCTATATAAATAAATGTTGTTGTTGTTGCTCCAAGTTTATGAAAATGGAAGGATATAAATCTTGTAGACAGAATGCATGGCATCGGATCTTTCCTTATTACTTTTCTTATTACTATGCATCTCTAAGGACGTTTCTTAAGGTTCACTCATGTCTGTTAGCTGAAACCATTCCTCAAACAAAAAAGCTGCTGTCTTCATACAGTGGTGATTCCCTGCTCTGATTTGTCCATATGTAGCAAAGAATCTGCCATTAATTGGCTCCAGATGGAGGTTTGCCTGTTGGCTCACAGTGTAATGAATAAAGAAGTAACTACACCAAATGTCTGTTGGGTCATCTTGTAAATATTATAAATATAAATTGGGTGAATAAAAGTGATATTCTTTGAGTCTGGCCACTTTGTGTCTTAAAGACTCTGTTTGACATAACCAGAAAAAGCCACAATTCTGTTCTGATCACGTTATCATCAGCAGACAAGAAGAATTTTCAGATGCAGAAACACAACAAAAATAAAACACAAGGCTTGTGGTATGTATTATTATATATTCCTACAAAAAATATTTTCTGTACAAAGTAACCCTAAGCTGGAAAATCAAGTGTAGGAAATGTTTCACTACATGACCACTCTGCTTAGCTGTTTCTGAATCAATGTTTAAGCCCCATGGCAGAAAATGCTGTCACTGCTAGTTTCAAATGTTAATGTCATACACATGTGCTCAAACCCACTCACCCACAAGTTGTCTTAGGGTATGTGGAGAAAGTCCACACAACCACAGGGGAAAAGTGTGTAAAGCTTGGATAGGCAATATCTCAAAAAAGATTTACCTGGATACCACGCCAGCCTGACCGTCCTTGCTCAAAATTCTGCTAAGACTGACACTCTCCAACACTCTTGTGCCATGTCTGACTGCCGTGCACGTCCATAATGAATTCTTCCAAATCTCATTGTGAAATTGCCAGGACGTCTCCTTTTGGAAACTATACAATATGAAACAATCTGATATAAAAAGATGAACATTGCACAAATATAAATGAACAATGTGGGATACAAGAAGGTAGTTGCTGCCTGAAGTTTTCTTTTTCCATTCTGATTATGGTACGAGAATAATACAACTTAAAATACATCTGTGCTAGCGCCAAAGCTCGACAAATTCAGTCCAAAATACTTGCTTTCCTTGTTTACTTGCAGAGGCCATTGTCCTTCATTGTTTATGCATTACATTTTCCAGTGACCAATCATTGCCTCTTAAATCTCACAGACTCAAGCTCACTCCTACAATTTTCAACTTGCTACAAGAAAATCATAACAGTTTGATTCTGTTCTACAACATCTCAGAGTTCAGGGGGCTGTTAAGAACTCTATGACTGAGCTGTCAGATATATTGCCCTACACAAAAAGTTATAACAAGCAAACACACCAACTATCTACATTTTGCTGTCATTTTCTTTGCCATTTTCTATGGCAATATAGTTCCTTATTGCCGGAGCATTTGTATGCACACACAAGACCGGGTTAAAGTGAATAACTGGTTAAGGCAAAAACTTGGGTTTCTTAAAAATTCATGTTAACATACACATGTAATCTTCCTTTGTCAAAATCCTCCAACGTCATTAAACTGTGCAAAAAGAAGTTAAATGTCATCATCGGCCACTGTGAACCTGAAAATAAGCATGATGCCTGCTGCTGGAATAATAATAATGGAGGAGTTTTAAATTCAGTAAGTACTGAATTAAGTTACTGGTAACTACAAAAAGTAATCTGACTATGAAATTCATGTTACTATTACTGTGTTACTCTACTGCTCTTGAGATTGTACTGCTAAGTTTACACTGTATGGTCAGTTTATCAATATAAATGTAGCAATTCCTGAAATATTGAGAGATAACATTTCAGCTGGAATAAAGAATAATAATACAATTACCCAAACTTTTGCATCTAGAAATGAATTTTATGGATGCTGCTACCTGTTGCTGCTGAAAATGTATGTAAAGCAAATATACGTGCAGTCAGACAGAGTGCAATGGACAAGTGCAGAGTACAGTTTCCTAAATAGTAACTCGGTTCAGGGGTTACATGGCCACATAATTGGGTTATTTGTGGAGAAATCTACCTCTGTTGGTTTCTCAGAGCCCAATAACCCAGTTTCTTTAAATGAAATATAGGATTACATTGCATTTTAGAAACCAGGTTTCTGTGAAGAGCCGGGTTATTGAAGTGCAGGTAAATACGCCTTGTGACTGCACTATCTATCTATCTATCTATCTATCTATCTATCTATCTATCTATCTATCTATCTATCTATCTATCTAGTCAGTATATATAATCTTTAAGAGAAAATCACAGGAAATTCCTGTATTGTTGAGCTGGCTTTACTTGACTCTCCAGTGTAATATCTCAGATAACTGTCTATTTTACATGTATAATTTTAAAGCTCACATTTCCATGTGTGGAATGGAGAATCTTCACCATCTTGTTTTATGGAGCTTTCACTGCATCTCTAACTGAACAATAGAGAAAAGCACCAATGCCTCATATGACTGCTTCGGTGTGCCTCAGTACTTCACACATTGAAAGAGCACACTGCATGCGTATATAGTGCCCAGTCACAAAAATCACTTTCACTCATTTCAGGGGTAACGCTTCTTCCATGATTGTGGGTGGGTGATAGTAAGAGAGTGTTAAGCATAACTGATATCATATCACATTCCCTGCAATAACAACAAGGGGAAAATTGCACCTTGGTTTGTGTTTTATTGGTCTGACTATAGGGAGTACTGCCAAAAACATTCTGTATATCTTTGCACTTGAACAAAGTCTAGCTGAAAGATCAACTTCAATAAAATATTACAGTCCATGCTGGAACCGAGGTTGAACGGAGGTCGCCATTGTGTTTTGAATTGCAAAACTGTAATTGCTACCCTGGAAAAAATGGTTGATTACTTAAGTAACTATTATAAAAATAAAAACTACTGTGAAAAATATAAACTAATATAAAAATATTATACAACCCCAAATCAGAAAAAGTTAGGACGGAAGGGAAAATGCAAATAAAAAAACACAGTCAGTCATTATCCAATCCGCTATATCCTAACACGGGGTCACGGGGGTCTGCTGGAGCCAATCCCAGCCAACACAGGGCACAAGGCAGGAAACAAACCCCAGGCAGGGTGCCAGCCCACCACAGGACACACACACCAAGCAAAAACAGTGATTCCTACACTTACTTTGACTTTTATTTCATTGCAGACAGTATTAATCAAAAATATTTCATGTTTTGTCTGGTCAACTTTATTTTATTTGTTTATAAGCATCCATTCCTGCATTTAAGGCTTGCAACGTTTCCAAAAATAAGTTGGGACGGGGCAACTGAGATAAAATAAGTAAATAATTATGTGATTTCAAACAGGTGATGTCAACAGGTGATTTGGTACAAAAGCAATATCCACAAAAGGCTGAGTCTTTGAGAAGCAAAGATGGGCAGAGGATCTCCAGTTTGTCAACAAATGCGTGAGAACTGTATTGAAATGTTGAAAAACAATGTTAATCAAAGAATGACTGGAAGGGATTTACTTATTTCTCCCTCTACAGTGTATAATAATATCATTAACTGATTCAAGAACTCTGGAGGAATTTCAGGGTGCAAGCCTAAACGGCACAACTGTGATCTCTGATTCCTCAGATGGCACTTCATCAAGAACCGTCACTTATCAATAACTGATATAACCACATGGGCAAATGGATTACTCTGGCAAACCTTTGCAAAGCACTACAATATGGAGTTACATTCACAAATGCCACATACAATTTTACTGTGCAAAAAAGAAATCTTATGTTAATCATGTCCAGGAGTGGCATTGACACCTCTGGGCTCAGAGACGTTTGGGATGGATCATCACACAGTGGAAACACATATTATGGTGAGATGAATCAGTTATTCCAGATCATTTTTGGAAGAAATGGTGCAAAGACATGAAGGACCATCCAGACTGTTATCAGCAACAAGTCCAAAAGCCAGGGTCAGTCATGGTATGGGGCTGTGAATTTATACTTCTGTGATGGCAGAATTAATGCAGAAAAGTATATTCACAATTTATAGCAATACATTTTTTTTTAACCTGCATTTTTATTACTCTTTAATTTAATATTGTTTTTTATCAGTATGCTGCTGCTGGAGTAAGTGAATTTCCCCTTAGGCTTAATAAAATATCTATCTATCTATCTATCTATCTATCTATCTATCTATCTATCTATCTATCTATCTACATGCTGCCTTGAGGATGACATCTTTTCCAGGGACATTTATGTATTTTTCAATAAGACAATGCAAAACCACACTCTGCACAAAGTACAAAGGCATGGCTGAGGAAGAAGAGGGTATGGGTTACCTGGCAGGCCTGCCTGCAGTCCTGTGCTGTCCCCAGTAGAGGGCATGTGGGGAATTTTGAAACATAAAAATGGAACAACGATGACCCCGTACTGCTGCACACCTTAAGACTCCTTTGCAGGAAGAATGAGACAAAACAACACCTGAAATGCTTCATCGCTTGGTATCCTCAGTGCCAAAACGTCTTTTACAGGTTGTGACAAGGAAGGGCGACGTTACAAAGGGTTGCAGGGCTGAAATGCAGGAATGGATGTATATTAACAAATGAAATGAAGCTGAGTAGACAAAACATGAAATATCTTTGGTTGATACTGTCTGCAATGCAATAAACGTCAAAGTAAATTCAAGAATTTTTTTTTTTTAATTTGAATTTTCTATACCGTTCCAACTCTTTATGATTTGGGGTTGTAATTATTAAAAATGTTTCCTTCCTTTTACGGTGTTTAATATTGCCTTTAACCCAACTTGGACAAGTTTTCAAGGTGAAAATTCTAACATTTTTCTGTTAAGAATGATATATGAAATGGCACAGATTAACTGATTATCCTAAATAAAAGGAAAAAGAAGCATGCCTTCTACTGTGATTTTAATGTGCAGTGCACATTCTAATTAGAGTACTCTACTCTACACAGCTGCCGTTCTTCACATTCTCTTGAGTGTCTGCACTTCATCATCATCCTCAAATGTTTATTGGTGTTCTCTGACTCATTTGGCAGGGAGCCACTGCATTTCCAACTATTCTCCCCACCCGACTTAAAACAGAACCTTCAGTTTTACTATTTAGGACCAAGTATCCTCTGCATGAACCTTTATGCACAAGGTTTTAAGTAAACAAAACACCCTTTACCAATGCCAATGTTATCTAAGAGATTTCAGAAAGAAAGAGAAAAATATAAAACTTTTATTAACAAGAGCACTCCCTGTATGCAAACCGATTACAAAAGCACTTGACACAGAGCCAAGTTAAAGGTCATGGACGCGAGGAACCTCAGGCATATAAACAGTTGCATTCTCCTTCATTTATACATTTCCAGATGACAAAAAGCAGATTATTAGCTAAGCCTGGGATCTCAGTCTGAAAGCTTATTTACGCGATAGTTCAAGGTTTCTCTAGGTACTTTGTAGTTACTTTTTTATTAGTATTTTTTTTTTTTTGTCGCATAAATTTGATAAAGTTTAGACTCAATAGCCAGCTAATTGCTGCTTCATGATTCCTGCTTCCTGGGACTGAATCCAATACCCAGTCACTGTACACGCTGGGGCTGCAGGTTGCCTCTGTGTCAGTGTGTGCTTTCCTCATACATCCCAAAAGACACATTTGTTAAATGAACAACAACATGTAAACGCAATACAGATGTTTTCTTCACGCTCATATGGATTTTGGCAGAAACTGATGCCAAGAAATAGGTGCATGCGGCGTTTTTTTCATGCCATCTGAACGAGCATTCGACCAAATGCAAGTGATAAAAGCCTGTGTGGATGGTCTGATTCGATGAAATGAGCAGAAAAACATTCAAGCATTCAATTCGCACTCACCTGACGCTACAGACGGCAGAAAAACACTCAGTTCAGACGTCCGTGTGGACAGGGCCTAACTGACAACTCCTAATTGAAACCTTACTGTGAGAAGGCAGGTGAGGTGGTGCTGTCCCTCGGCAACCCCAGCAAGATGAGGAAGGCTGTGTAGCAGATAGGTGGTAGTCGGTAGGTCAATTGATGGGTGTAGGAGCATGTTGGTGAAGTGCTTAACATTGAACCAGCTCGTTATTTGTGTACATTTTGTACATTCTACTTGTGTTCAGGTGGGTTTTAAGGCAATTTCTCTTTACTACTCCACAGCTCAAAGACATGAGTACTGTGATAACTGGCGATTCTAAATTGGTCTGGTGTGAATGAGAATCCCTTGAGACGGCCTGGTACTCCAACTAAAGGCGTCTTTTACCTTGTGTCCAATGCTACCGAGATATGCTCAGACTTCCACAACCATGAATGGAATGAAGAAGATTCAAGAATGGACTGATCAGTGGAATTGTAATTCACACAAAATAAATAAATAAATAAATAAATATGGACACAATGTGAATATGAGAAGTGCCTCAGACTTCCACTTAGTGAGAAGTTTGTTCATCCCAGGAGGATAACAAAAAAAAGGAAAGCAAAGCAAGTGGTCTGACCAGAAGACTGCATCCGGATGATTAGTTTATCAGTAATTGCCAACCTATGCTGATGCCAATGTGCAAAAAGTGAAAGAGTGCTGACTTAGAGTGATACAAGTTCAACTCTGGCACCATTTCCCAAGTAATTGTTCTGATAATCATTTCATTTACAAGATGCTAAGCAGTGGCAAGCCTGATAATGTCATGTTTTGGAGAAACCTGGCAGCCACTTCTGCTTCTAGGAAATCTATTAATGCTCGACAGGCTCGATTGTGAAGGGCTGCTGTGAGCAGCCTCTGCTAATCTCACATCCAAAAGTGAAATCTTTCAAGCAGTCTGTCCGCTGATCTCAGCTAAACCACAGCAGAGCTGCAAAACTGGAAATATAAACAGTACAGCCATTGAGGGGGGAAATAAGCTAAATGGCAGTTCAGAGGGGACAGTCCTGCCATTTATTTCTGAATATATGAGATAAGCGTTTGGACATCAGGGTCGGAATGCAGGGCCTCTAAATTTGCCATTTGCCATGTTTATCCAAAGAACAAAAGGAGGCTTAAAAACAAAGAGATTTTATTCCTTTCGTCCATTCTACATCTCCTGAAACTGTGTCTGGCTTCTATATGTGCAAGACCTTCAAAGCAGTCAGTCCTGATGTGACTTAGCAATCCATTTTCAGTTTATATAGCTACTTTCACAGGCAGCACCCTGTCACCAACAGCTTTGCAAATACTTCATTTACACATGACCAAAAATATTTCTCTGTTACAATTGAATTCTTTATAATCAGTGGACAATTGGCTTAAAATAACTTTAAATTGACAAATCTGCCTTCTACAAGGATATTGCAGATGATCCTTTACACCTGGTCTATTCAAATGGGCCACATGTGGACCAGAAGCAACCTCCAAGTGGCCCAGCCCATGGTCCCGACAGAAACGCAGAGGAAAACTGAGAAAAACACATTTCACTAGCCCTCAGAAATTCCTATAGTAGTACAGACTATGAATGCAACACTCTGTGTAGCCTAGCAACATTTAACCCACAATGCAATGTGGCTGCTTACCGTCCGCTGAAAATGTCTGGTCAGCTAAATTTCCTGGTTTGAAAATCTGGCCCAACTGAATTTGTAATGGAATAGCCCTGCTTTATATCCTATAGAGTAGAATACACTATATAAATTACTAGCTGTACCCCATGGCTTCACTCACATAGCAATGAAACAGGAAAAACTTTAAAAATCAATAGACGTTGGCAGTATATCTGATTGTGTACAGCTCTGATGGGAAGGCGTTCCCCGCATGGGGAGAAAAGCACAAGGCCATGATATCTCTGGCAATCAGCAGTTACCCTCTAAAACATATGGAGCTCTGATCTCTCTCTCAAAAACGTCAAACATTACTCCTTAACAATCTGTAGATGATAATGTCTGTTGAACAAACAGGTATCACTAGCTCAGTGGAGGCGAGGTGCACTCCAACATGTGTAGAGACGAAGACCAACTCGAACAGAGGCTGGCGAGTGAATGAGGAAGGCCCCGCCCCCTGCTCTCGGTCCACAGCCAACCTCTTGGATTTGCATAAATACATCAGTACCACAAGCGAACTATGGTACTTAGCACGATGAGAGAAGTCTCAAAATCAACTGAAAAGTTGATAAAGCAAATTATAGAAAACAACCAGATCTAAATCCGTTAAGTAATTCTCTCGTCAAAAGCGGACAGACGAAAAGCGAACAGGCATACAGACAGAACGCGCCTGCTCCACAAAATTTTTAAACCCATTTCTTAGCGAGCATCTAGGGCCCAAGGGTAAACCTACATTCCAAATTTCAAGTCCCAAGTCCACATGTTTCAGGAGATTTCGTGATGAGTGAGTCTGTGGTATTTGGCTTTTATATATATACTGTAGATTGTGGCAGAGGTTAAAATCCAGTTCTAAACATGTAAAATTTCAGAAAAGGTATCTGATGATCAGGCTTTGCAAGCACTTTGATAAAAGATCAAAAGAAGATGTTTGATGATAGTACAACATTCAGCCCAACTCTGCCATTTATTAAAAAAAAAAAAGAATCAAGTGGAGATTTGAAATTTGCAAGGAACCCACAGCTCCCGCTCCAGAGCCCTAGGTTCAAATCCAGCTCAGTTGCTGCGCATGTGGAACTTGTATGTTCTTCTTAGGGTACACTCCAGTTTTCTTTACAAATCTAAAAGATGCACAAGTTAAGCTAATTAGTGACCCTAAATTGGCCCACTTCGGGGGTATGCACAAGTCCAGTGTTGGTCCCTGCCTTGCCTCCAAAGCTGTACAGTTAAGCTCCAGCCTTAAGTGAAGCTGAATTGGATTAGGGTGGTTCAGTAGTGAATAGATTGATGGATGGATGAATGTTTGTAGGAGCTGAGCTGTATAAGCTTCACCAAAGACAACATTTTAAAAACAAATGGTAGAACATGATTGAGTTTGATAAATAAATTATACAAGTGGAGACCACATGAATATTTACTGTATGATTTAAGTTCATTTCACTCAGATTAGAACAAAAAATGGAGTAACACATTTTAGTAACACCTTTCAGCATAAAAAAGGTTCCCCACGGGTTGCCTTAGAACTTCTGAAATTCTTCTTCTTCATCTTCTTAGAACTTCTGAAATTAACAATTAGTATTAAACATCCTGACAATACAAAGTTCTGGACTGCTGGTTCTGACTATAAAAAGATGGAGATGACGGCATCTTCCTGTACTGTACACAATGTGAAGAAGAAGAGCAGAAGAACATCAGACACACTGTATTAGTTATCAGCTAGACGGCTGATGACTTTCATTTAGTGTGAAGCACCCCAACACTCTTGGATTTCTTGTGAAAACATTCCCAATAATGCAAGCTGGCACCCCAGCTGCTAGTCTAAGTGATTGGAGAAGCAAGGAGGTCTCATACACTGTTAAGAAACCTCAATGCAGTTTCTAAATATGGCAGGCACTGTTAACTGTTCATAGTTTGTCAACTTTCGCCTGGATAGTACAAGGCTCTTACTTAATGTAAAATACTGGTGAAGAGCAAAACATTATGGCCTTTTAGTTTAAATCAACAGCTATGATTACATTTTCTTCACACTGGTGTTCTAATATTCGTTTGAATGTTGCATTTCTTTTTTGGGGATCTTTGTTACTGTAGTATGTTAAATAATGAGTCAACTCAGTGGAGAGATGAAAATAAGATTCTCTGGGGCACACACGTCTGATGTCATCTTCATAGACAGGTTCAGAAATCACTGAAGGATGTACAGACTGTGGCCACATCATTTCTGTCACCAACAAAATCAGATTTTAAAAATAGCTTCTCCTGTGTAATTCAGTAAAGATTACTCAAACTTTAGCAGCGCCCTGCACACAGAACTATTTGGTCAAGTAACCACAGTATGCCATACTATCAAGCACATGGTATCTTATTACCAACCACACCTAACAATGCTGGACCATAAGTAAAAAATAGCATATAAGGAAAGCTGCATCATGATTTAGCTCCATAACAAGAGGAATGCAATTAAAAGTTTTGTTGCACCAGAAATGTTATTATTTTGTGTTTTGCTCTAGAAATAAGCAGATATGTAGGAGCAGCGTGATGACACAGTGGTTAGCACTTCACAGCTTTGTGTGGCGTTTGCTCATTCTCCCTGTGTGTCTATATGATATTTTCACCCACATCTCACAGAGGTGCATATTGTTGGTCCTGCAAAACAATGGCACTCTTCTAGGTCTGGCTCCTGCCTGGCATTAATGCTGTTGGGATAGGCGCCACCCCCCATGACGCTAAACTGGACAAGATTTGATGAAGAATGGATGATTGGAGATCTAGAAGAAAAAGGCATAACATCAAATGGTTATGTAATGACAGTTAATTTTTATATTTTGTGTTTTCTAAATGTTATGTTACAAGAGTATTGTGGCAGTAAAATGATGTTATCCTACTTCACAAATACACTGTCCGAACAATGGACCAAGAATCTTTCTAAGTTTTGGTGCTATTCTTGTCACTTTCATTGTGAAGTTCATATTTTCTCACAGTTTTCTTGTGGGTTTTCTCCCACATCCTTAAGGTACACATAAAGCATATTCATTTACTTGGCAATTGTAAATTGGCCTGGTGTGACTATGTGTGTACCTTGTACTGTATGTGTGTACGCATGTACGTATGTATTGTTAGACATGCATGCTAGAGGGTCACCTTCCAGGCTCACCTAAAGATAAGCAGTACAACCCAGTGAGAAGAGGGGACACTGTCGCTACCGGTTTTGTCTTGTAGGAAACCTCGACTCTATATATAGAGTATAAAAGGAAGACAATCTGGAAGGTGATATATCAGTTCGGGAAATTGACCACGATGATGTGCAGACCGACACTAGAACGTGTTTAAAGCAATAGCTAAAGGGAATTGTCCCTCACAAAGACCACATGCAAGCACATCTTTTTTTGTTGTTTTTAATTTATCTTTGGTTGGAATTAAAAGGATTTTTGCCCAGTTGGCACCCCAAACATTTGGCTTTGCCCTGCCTCATCAGATAGATAGATAGATAGATAGTTAGATAGATAGATAGATAGATAGATAGATAGATAGATAGATAGATAGATACTTTATTAATCCCAAGGGGAAATTCACATAAGTAGTAAAACGTAGTAAAAAGTGTCCAGGGAGCGAGTCCACACAAAAGAAAGTGATAGAATTGATCAGTAAAATAGAGAAAAAGGTAGAAAAATAAAGTCGTACATGGAGCTGCTGGAAAGGCTGCCACTCACGGTGGCGGACTGAGTCAAATCAAATCATTCACCCATTTACAGTATGTATGTAGGTATAATTATTATATTATTATTATTATTTTCATTGCCTATTTTACTAGTACTTGTAATTTATAACTACAGGGTGAGTCAAAATTATGTTAACACTAATAGTACTGCTATGTATATACTTATATACAATTTATGTACCACATATGGTTCATGTGTTGAACGTGATGGCAAACAGGTTGAGACATTCCTATAAATCAACTTGCACATATGAAGTATGTTTTGTGAATAAACTGTTTCCGCCATTCAAATGTTAACATAATATTGGCTCACCCTATATATTTTAAATTTTAATGTAATTTTTGTAAAGCACTTTGAGCTGCATTCAGTATATGAAACATGCTATAGAAACAATAATAATAATAATTTCAGTAATGGACTGGCAGCTGACCAAGCATTTTCTAGCACTCTGGGGTGCTTGATGAATGGACTAAATGGGTGAATAGATGCAGCTACCCTACTTTTTACAGTGTGCCATTCTACTTTTTCATAGCACTTTGCTCCTTCAACAGCAACAGATTCATTTTCAGACAAATCTGTAAGGTACTAAAAACATTTATTATACTATGAAAAAAAGAAAAATCCCCAGAAAACATCTATGGTCACCATTAGCAGATTTACAGAAAGCATCCATAAATTACATTCTGTGTTTGCAGGAATTTCCAAACGTGTGAATGTCTTTTACACCATGGCATTGTTTTTGGCTCTTGCAAGTAACGCCCAGGATTTAATGCATTTCACTGTCACTGAATCAGCTAGGCCTTCATCTGCACACCATGTTGAGCTTATGAGTAATCCTCTGGCAGCCCCACCAAGACACAGCCCTGCTGATCAGGCTGAACACATTGCAGATGGGAATTCAACTACAATTCACTTCTACATCTGTAAAAGTGGGGGCAAAGCCAAAAGGGTGGTCTGATGCTATAAAGGTCTCTGGTTTCTCCTTGAATGCCACTTTCAGCACAGTTTTGAGCAAATATTGCAGATTTCAGTTTTTTGATGTGAAAGAAAAAATGAATTTGTGGTGTGTAACTTTGTGGAGTAGTATCCAAGATCTGGTCAATTTAGCAACATGAAAGACTGCATATGATCTCATCTCTAGACATACTGCAGCACATGTTTTCTTTTTATGTGTTTTAACGTATTGTGTCTTCAGAGATTTCTCCTCCATAATTAAAGGGAACTCCATAGTGGATAAAAGTTCATGTGGAATAAAGTTCTAAGCCAAGAATTAAACTAAATGTGTTTCTTTCAGTTCAAACAAGACAATTATGGGCATACAGTGGATGCAAGCTTTATTTCCTCCAGATATTCTGTGAGGATCTGTAAGTAAGTGAAAGATGCAAAACTGGAATATCTGCTTTTAATATCTCAATAAGTCCTCTACTGGAGACTAAGTAAACTAATATTGATTACAACATGGAAGGAAAACTTAATCGTCACAAGAAATATGTCAGTCTACTGCAGAAAACATCAGGTTTCTTCTGAACATTTTTTGCCAATAAGTTTAATTCAGGGTGATTTGAAGTCAAGAAGAGCATCTTCTGATTAGGTAAAAGCATACTATGAAAATGTCAGTTGGCAGGCAATATTTATTGACTAATAAAAAACAGCAACATTTTGACCTGAATCAGATTTCGTGTTGCCCTCTTCAGGAGATTTATCCTTTCCTTTTATTAATGTATAAAGAAAGCAAGTGCCACCTTTCTGAAAGATCCAACAGTCCATGTGGAAAACCAACCAACCAACCATTTTCCAAACCGCTGAATCCAAACACAGGGTCACAAGGGTCTGCTGGAGCCAATCCCAGCCAACACAGGGCGCAAGGCAGGAACCAGTCCTGGGCAGGGCGCTAACCCACTGCAGGACAAAGACACACACACACCAAACACACACTAGGGATGATTTAGGATCACCAATGCACCTAACCTGCATGTCTTTGGACTGTTGGAGGAAACCGGGTCACCTAGAGGAAACCCACACAGACACAGGGAGAACATGCAAACTCCACGCAAGGAGGACCTGGGAAGCGAACCCAGTTCTCCTTACTGCGAGGCAGCAGCGCTACCCACTGCACGACCGTGCCGCCCCCATGTGGAAAACTGTAGGTGTTATTCAATTCACTTATATTCTCATTTTAATACAAATAAGCTTTTCTACCAACACTTGGATATGTTAAATTAAAGGGAGGTTTTCATGGCTAGCAATTTCCGGAAGTTGGCAAGTAACTTCAGGGGGAAGACTGGTACTAGTGACTGAAACTGGGTGTAAAGTAGAGCAGGGCCACACTATTATTGCTGGAGCCTCCCACTTCTCCAGACCAAGTCCTCAAAAAGCATCACCCAGTTGCATGTCAACAGAGTTTAGTACAAACTAGGCTCACCCGCCTTTTAAGGCGACCAACTTTTAAGTTGACCACTTCTTAAGGCAATTCAATATGTAGATCAATTTGATATTTTATACAAACTCATTAATTTGGTTATATTGCATTTGAGCGGTATTACTTTAATACTCGTAGTTTCTGTTATTTTTGTGATGAAATTTAAACTTTTTTTCTATATTGAGGTCGCCCTTTTGAACCCCCCTGATATTTACTACGCGGTGAGGCATTTGTACTCCATCAACATTAATTATTTCCAGTGACATAATATTGTCTATTTTTCCAGAGTATCGCGCACAAAAGCAAGGGAACGATGGGAGCAGCAGAACTCTGCTCACATCAAGTCGCTTCGTACCGCAAGCTGCAAGTAGTAAGTCTGTGATAAGTGGAATACCGCTACGCTTTCCACTCACGGGACGGAAGGACAATCCCGACCGCTTTTATATAGTAAGAAAGAAGAAGAAGATATCGCACAGTCTGGAGTAGAAAATCATCTTTTACCTGAAAAAACGAAACTACAAATCCCATCGTGCATTGCAAAATGGACGGGTGTGTGAAACTCCGCGCCTGCGTAGCACTCACGGGACGGAAGGACAATCCCGACCGCTTTTATATAGAAGGATAATTTTGCAATTTTCTTAAATATTTTTTTGGTACTTTTACCCCCATGTAGCATTTTTTTAGTGTTTTCTTTGAAAAGATGGATCATACATGTGGCAGTTTGCTGTTCTTGTCTTGCTGGTTTACTGTGTGAAGCTATAAGTTATCGGGGTTTCTTTCTGCCATTTAATACACTAATGAAAGCACTGCTTGTGAACCCAGTGTCCTGAGTCTGAGTCCCATGCCCAGTTACTGCCTGTGTTGGTATTCCTCCTACACCCTCAAGGGCTTGCATAATAGGTTAGTTGGCAACTCTAAATTGGACGTGGTGTGCATTAATGTGGGTGTGTGCAAGTGTATGCCCCACAGTGGATTTCTTACGCTTTCCACTCACGGGACGGAAGGACAATCCCGACCGCTTTTATATAGTAAGAAAGAAGAAGAAGATATCACACAGTCTGGAGTAGAAAATCATCTTTTACCTGGAAAACGAAACTACAAATCCCATCGTGCATTGCAAAATGGACAGGGCGTGTGTGAAACTCCACGCCTGCGTAGCACTCACGGGATGGAAGGACAATCCCGACCGCTTTTATATAGAAGGATACTGTACAGCTATACTAACATCAAAGGGTAAGCTGCAGTTTACAAAGGCTAATTAAATAGTCAGTGCATATCTAATGGATATCTTAGTGTAGGGTTCAACTTACACGGCTGCTTTTGAACTCTGAATCTCAACTCTCACCAGGCTATCAGTCTCCTCTTTAATGAACTCATTGCATTTGATCAGTGGTTCTTAAGTTCAGTTCTAGGCCCCCTGGTGACTGCTGGTTTTCCTCCCAACCAGTTTCTCCTTTTAATTGGATTCCAACATTAAATAAGCAACCTATTAGTTCCCTGTTAATTTTGTTTATTTGTCAGATTAGATTACCTGCTCCTTTGCTTATATAGGAAATCAATAATTGAGTTAAACATGATATACTCGAGTTGGCAGGCGTTTGCTTTTTTCATGAGGGGCAACCCCAAATAAAAAGTTAAATAAAGAATTTGACTATTGTTGAAATAAGTGTTTGAAAATTTTAAAAGTTCATTTTAAACCACCCAGGCAGCAACTGCTTGTTTGAAAATCAGTAAGTGGATTGTGATCTATAAAGAAATGAGAACTCAGAAATGAATACAAAATCACAATAAGCACATCTTTAGCTTTACTTCTCCTTGGCTGTGCAATTAGGTCTCCATAATTAAGGCTCAGATTTAAAAAATAAGATAACGTTCTCAAGTCAGCTAGTAATGGACAATTTGCAACAGGTTGATTTTTGGTTTTAACAACTCTTTCCAGTGAATCATACAAATCAATTCATGAACACAAACTAATCGATTCAGTGGAGCTCAATAGGAGTACTAAAGTGAAAGCCTGTCTTGAATGATGTTGTCATCATCTACGGTATCTTTTAGGTAACACTGGGGGCTGTTTAAAGTGCATAAATGTCCTAAATCACGAGTCTTGACTTGCTTCACTTATGATTCTTTTCAGTTCATACTGTATCAATATTAGCAAATGAAAACTCTGTCAATTATCTCATTAATCATACAGTATAAGTACAATACAGTAATAACACATTTATATGAGAATTTATCAACTGTTTTGTTTTATACAGTTTATTACTGCAATTGTTTTAAACTGAATATATGAACAATAGTAAAACTTTATGTGGCTATTTTTTTGTATTCAACAAATTTGTCACACTAAGCTGAACCTTGTAAAAATATTGTTCTAATTTTTAAAAATTATTTGCTTTTAACTTTTCTTTAGCGCACACTTTTATTTTTACAGTTCATTGACTGCACTGGGCATGTATCATTTACTGATTCTTCTGAGTTCAAAATGAATCACCAGGGAATGAGATGATGATCATGATTCTCATTCATGTGATTTGCAAACAAATCATTACCCAAGAATGAGCTGCACAATTCTCATTTACTTGGGATTCTGTAATGTAAAGTCTTATTTCAATTATATATTTTAAATGGATTGTTATGCTTTGTGCACTGAAACAGGACATGTCATATGAATTATTATCCATCCATCCATCCATTATCCAACCTGCTATATCCTAACTACAGGGTCACGGGGATCTGCTGGAGCCAATCCCAGCCAACACAAGGCACAAGGCAGGAAACAAAGCCCCGGGCAGGGCACCAGCCCACCGCAGGGCTCACACACACACACTACGGACAATTTAGGATCGTCAATGCACCTAACCTGCATGTCTTTGGACTGTGGGAGGAAACCAGAGTACCCGGAGGGAACCCACGTAGACACAGAAAAGTGAACCCGGGTCTCCTAACTGCGAGGCAGCAGTGCTACCACTGCGCCACCATGCCGCCCTGAATTATTATCATGTTAAAAATATACACACACATGAACTTATATATTTATATACATTGTCATGTATGCCAGTCTGTGGATCACCATCTGGGCTCATCTGATGCAGGTACTACCACCCCAGGTCGCATTAACCCTCTCCTCTTTTCTTCCCTCTGCAGCAAAAAAAGATACCCAGTGAGGGCAATTGACTCCACCCTTTCTGGTCTTCCACCTATAAAGCCCGTCATTGCCAGAAGGAGGGGCTCAGTTGTGGACAGACTGCATCGTACAATGGAGCTTCCTATCACTTGAGAGAAAGACGAACCTCATTAACTTTTCTTATTTTGCTTTTTTTTGTTGTTTGTACTGATGCACATAGTGGTCCTATTTTGTTAAATTTTCATTACTGAATTAAATGGGACAACTTGGTTGTAACCCTAACATTTCAATGTGGAAACCTGCATTGCCTTATTTGAAATAATTAAATTATATATTTGTTATTCGATCAGAGAGGACCCACCCCAGACTTCAATATGCCCCAGCCTTTAATCTCATTAAGAAATCAAACTAATTCAAGAAAAAGATTCACTTAAACAGGTAGTTTGAAAACATCAAACCATTAAAGGGAATCGAAATGTCCATTACTACAGTCTGCTTAATCCAATTCAGGGAAACCAGAGGCCAGAGTCTATCCCAGAAGCACTGAGTACATTGTGGAAAAAAGTCCTGGAAAGGGTACCAGTCTATTGCAGGGCCCATTCATGGGCACACACTCTCTCAGACATAAGAAGAGCAAGGAAGCTTCATCTACATGGACAATCACTGGAAACAGGATTTAAAACTGTGTTTACTGTTTCTGGGTGGCAGAAGCGCTAACCACTGCACCACCATGCTGCCTACTTTGAAAAACAGACTCTTTGAAACTGAAAGTTGGTGTTGCAGTATATGTTATTATGTTTCAGACGTGCAGGATATAAGGATAGTTTTAAAGCAAAAAGGCAATTTAGACAAGTCAAAATGTGCCAATTACTTCCAAGTTGAGAGGTTACCCAAGAAACTGAAAAATTGTACACTTAAAAACATACAGTGAACGTTACTTAATATGTACTTATTTATCTTTAAGCATCACCCTGTCACCTTCACACTAGGCTGGTTCATTAGCTACCTATTTATAACAAGAATTAATCTCATAATTTGTTTGCAAGGACTTCTCCTTTGTGTTGGATCACAGTATTGCCAAACCAGCAACCCCCCTCCAACGGCTCTCTGGCCAGCTTCTCATCCCACCTGCATTGATAGCCCTGCTGCATATACTGTTAACCTGTTATGCTAGACTATTATCAACATCCTACTAAACGCAAAGAGTATACAGTATAAATAACTTCTTTAATGAAACTAGGTAAACTGTAAATGAAATACAGAAGCAGGCACTAGGAGTTTTTATAAATTTCCTAACACAGATGGGGAAGACTTGAAATGCAAGAAAAAAGCAGAAGTGCAGATTGTGACAAATACCTGATTCATTAAATGATTTGTCACATGTCCAATGGGGATACATACGCAGTGTACAGTCAAGAGAGACTCAAGAAAATACTTAACTATTGAGGCAGAGAAACTGCCTGGTGATGGCAATTAGTCCCGCCCCTTCAGGTCCCGTGACATAAAAACCCATGCGGCCCAGAAGAAGGCATCACTTTTGGCATAAGCAACCCGTGAGACGGAGCTTCACTAAGGCTCAAAACCTGATTTTATTTTGATTCCCCACTGAGGGGATACATGCCTAAAACAATATTTATGTTCTTCTATTTTATTTTTTTATTATTATTTTCTTATCATTGGGGGAATAAAAAAGAAAAATATTCGTTGCTGTCCTGGACTGTCATTCCTGCACTTGGCCACAGCATACATGAAATGGTGAATTAAAAGGGGATGACTCAACACCTAGGTAAATGCACACTGTGGCACTAAATGCTAGTAATACAATTTCTAACAGTTTGTGGCATTTCTGAAATTATCTTTCCAAGCACAAACCAACTATATTGTAGTTTTTGCCTCAAAACAGTTT